>NC_051861.1:124137995-124355366 GCF_015732765.1 Culex quinquefasciatus
CAACTAATGCATTTAGGGTTTGATAAAACTTTTGATAAAATTAGGCTTAGATATTATTGGCCGAAAATGAAGATTGATATTAAAATATATTATCCAAATGTTCAAATTGTAAACAATGTAAATTCCCAACAGTTGCAACAGTGCCTTTAATGGGCCAGCAGAAGAATGTTTGTAGGCCATTTCAAATGATAGCTATAGATTTTATTAGTGGATTTATTAGAAGTAAAAAAGGGAATACTGATTTATTAGTAGTTCTTGATATATTTTCCAAATTTTACGATTATTCCCAGTACGTAACATAAGTGCAAATGTTTGTAGTCAAATTTTGAGAGAAGAGTGGTTCTTGAAATATGGTGCTCCAGAAGTACTCATTTCTGATAATGCTGTGTCTTTCACATCTAATGCAATCAAAATTTACTAAATGAATTTGATGTTTATCACTTTTTGAACAGTCGCCGCCATTGTCAGAACAATCCGGTCGAAAGAGTAAATAGAGTTATTTTGTCATGTATACGAACTTATTCTAAAGACGATCACAAAATTTGGGACAGCAAAATTAGTGAAATTGAATTTTCGCTGAATAATTCTGTCCATTCTTCAACTGGTTTCACGCCATATTTCGTAATTCACGGTTTTGAAATGGCAGTGAACGGTAACGATCATAAACAAGAACGTAATACAGAACAACCATCAGAAGAACGATTCATTGAACAAAGACGCAACATAATTGGACCACTTTATGAAAAAGTAATAAATAACAACAAGAAACAGTACGAAAAATACAGAAAATCATACGACAATAAACACAAAACATATCCTCAAGTGTTCGAAATAGGACAGTGTGTGTACAAGAAGAACTTCAAGTTATCAAATGCTGCAGAAAATTACTCGGCCAAGGTCGGACCTGTGTATGTGCCATGCAAAATTCTCGCGCGTCGTGGTGTCTCAACATACGAGTTGATTGATGAGGAAGGTCGCAATATTGGGCTTTTGCGGCGCAAGATTTGATTCGGGTTAAATTTTCTGAGAATAGTGAAAGCTGTATGTTTCTGAGTATAGGTCATGATTTGGCATAACAAGTGTAGTTATTTTTTCAATTAGACGAATTTAACTAATTTAGGTACCTAACATTTTTTCAAAAAGATTCCAGATCGAAAAGACACTTCTGAACAATTGCGACGGCGATTGTGGCATGTCAAAGATCAGTTCGAACCAGCACGAACACATTCTTACACTATTCGCGATTTTCTAACATGATCATTTTTCTCTTAGAAACTGCCCAACAAATTCACCAGCATTACTACATATGTATAAAATTTTGATAACTAAAGCTAAACGACAACAACAGTGTCAATAAATAAGCAAAAACCACAGTTTTAGATTATTTAATTGCCATCTGGGTGTTGTAACCTGACCACGATCTTCATCTGCTCAGGTTTGACAATCGTCGACCGCTTATCCCACAGAGAACCGTGAAGGCAAATCTTTACAGTCTGTAGGCTTATGTATTGCACTACACTTGCACAACAGAACAACACCACAAACCTCACCACGACTGATCGTACGCTATCACGATCGTTTGCACCAGATGTCCGTACACTGCCCAATACCACCTCGCGTACGCACTATCCGCGAGAGTTGAACCTACTGTTCGCTCACTGAGGGTATCTGCACCAATGTTTACCCCAATCATCATCAGCATTTGCGATTACCTGAAAGTGCACACCTGTGCATGGAATGACCACGAGGGAAGACTACATCAACTACCTGTGTGACAGTCAACACGGAGATCAACATTAACATCCACGATCACCGCATAATCTCAATTAATCTCCTTCAACCAACCAGTCCAGAACCGGAGGACCGGTCTGATGACCCTGAGGGCTGACCTCACTTCGCTCACGTTGCTCTCTCGCTCACAAACGATAAGCCCGAGGATGACCCCGAAGATGACCATCGAACTGATAAAACCTACCACATGCTCTAATACCACCATCAGTTGGCAGTTAACCATAAAGCAGGTCACCTCGCTAAACCAATTTCGCGTCTGCAAGAGGAACAAAACAGTGTGAAGAAGATCTACAAGTTGGATATTTGTGCCGTGGGTTCATCGACCTGACTGCTGTAAGCAGTGTCCCGGGAAAATGGTGGATTAGTTCTAACTTAATTGTTTTATCTAGAACGCAGCTTTGAGGCTGAGGATCGGGACGGAGTGATTTCGCGGTGAACCAAATTGAACGCGATCACAATAGGTGCGAAGTGGTTCTAACTAGCGCTGCTGATTACTAAATTAAGCGCTTATTTCTTTAGAGCAATTGGTCATCTTTTGGCCGGACTGTGGTCTGCGCCTCACCTAAGCGCCAAAGCTTTATTAACATGGCTTGTGCGCGTGCATCGATGCAGTAAGCAGGAGTATTGATTGAGATCGGTAAGATTCGTGAGGGTGTCTGCAGAGTGGACTTTTTTGGGGAAAATTGGTAGAATATCGCCATTCTAAGGACTTCTCGTTGGACTTCTGTCCAGGCCCTATTCTTCTCTTCCAAACATGTACTACAACTACAAAATGGCGGCGGCTGGAACGAACGCTGGTCCACTGGAGTGGATCTACGCCGCGCTTGACTGGGCCGCTGGTGTGCCCGGAGAACCGGCTAGGAGTCGGTGGCGAGTGGTGTTACGACGGGCAGCTGGTATGACGGCGGGTCAGGAGACCAAGCCGACGAACGAGGGCGAGAACGCCGTACCAGACAGCAGCGTCGAGGATTTACACTTTTACACTGACACATTTACACTTAGGTTAATTCACTAATATAGGTTTAGTATGACCATCTTGTCCGTACGTTTAAAACGGCCTGATGAAGGCGCCTCTTTGAGTGCGATAAAATGGATCCAATCATGATAAATTCTTGTGTATTTCTGAATTTTCCGCCCTTTTGGGCCAAATAAAACTTGAAAAATTATAACTAATGATTTTATTGTGCACTGCAAATATTCTACTTTTTCGGTTCTGGGTGTGGAGACGGGGAGAGGATCTTAGGAATTTCTGCTCAGCGGACGCGAACCTCAACAACTGGACTTCGTGGTGCGGGAAACAGCGTTTCTGGTGAGTTGTGAACTTTTGTTATCCAAGTCTCATACATGTCTGGTTAGCTGGTGACAAATGGCGCCCAACGTAAATTAAGTAAGCTTTTCAATCTGTTTGGCAGAAATTTTGGTCGTAAACTTCATTTTTGTGTGTGCAGTTAAGATGTTCAATGATTAAATGTTGTTTCTGTTCATTGAGTTCTGTTTTTTCTGCTTTCCTGTTTGTACATCGTTCGCTTCACACACACCACTTCAAAATTAATCTATAAATAAATATTGTCTTTGTCCTTTTTTATTGCCTCCAGACGTGATCGATCAGTCTGGGAGCAAACAATAGATTGAAAGCCGGATCGGCCCAGCTGTTCTCGGACTCTGCAGCCAAAAAGAGACCGGTAGTTTTGTATATTGAGAGTAAAAGATACAGAACAATAAAATCTTCGTGCTCTCCGTGCTTTCTTTCCACGACGATCAGTTGAGTTTCGGTCGTCACGGGAGCACAAGCTCAAAAGTTAAAAAAAACACCGGTCGTAAAGAAGAAGAAAAAAGTGGAAAATTTAGAATAATACTAAAAAAGAAAAAAGTTCTGAAAAATATCTAGTGCAAAATCAGAAAAATTCTAAAGAAAATACAACTGTGATAAAAAAAAAGTTCTGTGATTAAAAATAAAAAAAAAATATAAGGAAGAAAACTAAAAGTGATACAAAATAAAAGTGTGATAATGAATTTTGAAAATTATGAAATTAAATTCAAATTAAAAGCCTGTGTTGTAAAAAAGTGCTAAATTTGATTGTAATCAAAAAGCACTGTTGATCAGCCTGGTGGTGTACACCCCACTGGAGTGGTTGAGATGATCTACAAAAACAACGAATTTCTTTAAAATTAATCAGTTTGGTAAGTTACACTCGCCAAAACAAAATCATCGTCAAATCTACAGCTATTTGGCTGATGCCGTAGCTTGTACTTTGTGTTTGTTCAGTCTACAATTTCTTGTTGCAACAATAGAGGCACAGAAACTATTGTTTTGCCTTATTTATTGCCTTCTTGTTTGTGATTGTGGTATTTACAGGCTGTTGTTTGAATGGTCCATGAAATTAAAAAAAATCTTTTATTTTTTTCTTTTTGTGTAGGGGAGTGAAAATCTTGATTTTTTTTTCTTTTTGTTTTAAATGTTTATTTATTTTTTAGTGTTATTTGTGTTTATTGTTCTTAATCATTTTTGGTTTTTTTTGTGAAGAATTTCTGGCCAACCGTACCCGTCGAACCAGACGAATCGGATGAAATTTCTTTTTCGAATCGCGATCATTCCTGGCCAACTGTTCCCTCCTTCGCTGGGAGAATCAGATGGAATTAATAGTGACGTTAAAAAAAATGAAAATGTGAGTGAACAGTAAAATAAATGTTAAGTGTAAAGTGTAAAATAAATTGATGATTTTTATAATTCCTGACCAGCTGTACCCGTTGAACTAGACGAATCAGACGGAATAGTGCTAAATCCGCGAATAAAATTCCAGGTCAACCGTGCCCTCCCCCGCGTGGAGAATCGGATGGAATGTAGTGAATGAGACAGTGTGAATGAATTAAATGTTGAGTGTTTGTGAAATGTAGAATTGGAAAGTTTGTCAATTGTTGAATATTCCCCTAATTAGAGCCCTTCCGGAGATTGACAGCACCTCCGCTAGGAATCTGCAAAAGATGCTCCTGTCATTCTTAGGACTTAATAATTTGAATATTTTGAAAAATTCTGACCGGTCAATAATGATTTTTTATTAACAAAATTTTAAGTAGTCAATTTTTATGCAACTTTTGCTCTAGTACGACGGTACACAGAGGTTATCTGCTAAAAAAATTACTACTGCTTTGTAAAAATTTAAATTTTATAGCAAGTACTTCTCAATTTTGGACTTCATTGATGGTAAGCTGGAAATCTAGCATTTTTGAAATCAATTGAGGTTGTAATGAGATTACTTGTGATTATTTTTGTTTGTTTACCCTACTTTTGTTTTTCAACTGAGTGTATCGTTTGTAAATCAAACACTTCTGACTCTTTGAAAATTTAAAGGGTGACAAATAAATGGCTCAAATTTAAGCCAATGATAAATTTCCCTGTGATGATTCTGTGATAATTGACAACATTTATTTCTGACCAATTCTAATAATTCTGACAAGCTGACTTTTGAAATTTATTTATTCAGATTTTTTATTTACAATTTTTCATATACACTTTACAGATTTTATTTATTTATTTATTTATTTTTGTGTTATTTATTTCGTGTTGTTCTTTGAATTTTTGACAGATGCGCCCACTAATCAATAAAACTAAATAATTTACCAGAACTAGGGGTTTCTACTGATGATTGAAAATGTGGAGTTTCTGCAAAACTCACATTTTCCCTGGTGGTGGGGAATTGTAACCTATCGCTTGTACGTAGTACAATCTCTGGTCACAATGCTTCGCATAAGCCTGTCAAACTGAACCTTAGGGACAAGTTAGGATATTGTAATTAACCATTACACTTTTACAACATAAAACAAACACACAAGCTATCCCTTCGGCAAGCACGACTCACATCTCTATTGCGTCAAGTTCGAAATACGCAAACAAAAGCTTAAAATTTTATAAAAAGACTTCTTCATTTTGAATCGTCCTCATTTGCCGCTACCGACTAGAATCCGTTACATATATTCTAGTCCCACCTGTAAAAGTCTTGTAATTTAAAGTGCAGTGAAATTGTTAAATCAGTGTTGAATGTTAACAGCATTCCAGTAGCGGCGAAATGGTAATTTAGTGTCTTTAACTATGTGAGTCGTGTCTTAAGAGTGTCTTTTATTGTTAATTTAGTGTCAGGGAGTTGGTCCCAACAATTCACCATCCAAACTAAACGCAAAGGACCGCGCTCAACGTCAAAAGAGGTCGTTTGGTTGGTGGTGCATGGAGTGTCACAAATAGTGGTAATTATTAATCAATTGTAAGATCTGCACAAAACGCTAGAAATGAACCTTTCCAGAACCTCCGTTGGCAAAGCGCGCCAACCCGAGAATTCTGTAGAGCGCAATGGCGGAGGCCATCCGGTGAGTTCATTGTTTAACCACTAGACACGAAAGCACAAGTACTAAAACAAAACTTAAACGCACAGGTTTTTTTTTATCAAAGACAAAGACACAAAACCAAAGACACCAAAACCGTTGCTGCGCCAGGCCTGGCCGGAGGAAGATCCTCCGACTTGACTCGACCACCGCGGGATACACTAGAACACACGAACACACACACACATGGTTAGGTTAGTTTTAAAACGACGAAAAACAATAAATTAGGACAGTTAAATGCAATAAACATGACTTTTTCCATAACCCAAAGCGACGATCTTTTGTGATTCTTTTTGCCAGGACAGTGCGATTAGCTGAATCGAACCAGGATTGTGAAAGGGTAGGTACAATTCTCCTTCCCCACGTCAAATGTGAGTAGTTGCAGATCTTTACATCTCTCTCTCATCTCCAAGAGTCTCAAGTTCTGATTTTTATTTAATTTTTAATTAATGAACTAGTGGTGGTTATTGCCCCCTAGTTCGTTATTACAAACTCTTCGTCGCACGAGGAGCAGCTTTTGAAGAACAACAAGTTCGCCGGACTACCTGACGAGGACCAGGTAGCGGAAGCAAAGGAGAATGAAGTGAAACAGCGAAAGGAGAAACTGCCTCCTTTTTATGTGAGGCAATCAGCAACAACGATCGACTTTCGTGCGGGGCTGGTTGAACTCATCAAGTCTGGGAAAGTCCTAGGCAACATTCGTCTGTGTCAGGACGGATTTAAGGTGCTGGTGCAATCCAGGCAGCACTATCAACTGGTCAAGGATTACTTGACCGAAAACGAGGCGGAGTACTTTACCCATGATGTCGTCATGGATAAGCCGTACAAAATCGTCGTCAGAGGTCTGTACGACATGCCAGTGGAGGAATTAGCTGCCGAGCTAAAAGTTTTGAAACTGGATGTGTTGGCCGTGCACAAAATGAGCCGACGCAACAAAGACATCAAGTACCGTGACCAGCTCTACCTGCTGCATTTGGCTAAGGGATCGACGACGCTTCCTGAGCTGAAGGCAATCCGAGCGGTTTTCAACATTATCGTGTCGTGGGAGCGATACCGACCAGTGCATCGTGACGTCACACAATGCTTCAACTGCCTGGGCTTCGGGCACGGAGGTAAGAACTGCCACCTGAAGCGTCGTTGCGCCAAATGTGGTACCGATGCGCACATCACATCCCAGTGCATCCAAGATTCGCTGGTGAAGTGCCTCAACTGCAACGGTGAGCATTCGTCAACCGACCGAAAGTGCCCCAAGAGAGCTGAGTTCGTGAAAATTCGGCAGCAAGCATCGACGAAGAATCAGCCTCAGCGTCGTAGAACTCCTCCAGCCCTGGTGGAGGAAAATTTTCCACCTCTTCAACCGCGACGCCAGGTCCCGAACTTGGCACCGTTGCCGTTGGATCCCAGGAAGAGAGCTGAGATGAATCATCCACGGCCGGGTTCCAGCCAGGAGCCGAGACCGCCACCACCGGGCTTCAGCCAGGAGCCAAGACCAACCCAAGAACCAGCAGTTGAGGAAAATGGTAATGATCTTTACACCTCAACCGAACTCCTCAATATTTTCAAACAGATGTCCGCTGCACTGCGTGGATGCAAAACCAAGACCCAGCAGATTGAAGTGCTGACCTCGTTCGTCATCCAGTATGGATCGTAGGTCCCTCAAGCTGCTGAATTGGAACGCTTGCTCCATTAGGAGGAAGAACTTAGAGCTGGTGGATTTTCTTCGCGAGAAGGAGATCGACGTAGCTGCCATCACGGAAACTCATCTGAAGCCCGGTGAAAAAGTTTATCTGCAAAACTACAAGATCGCGACGCAGCTCGATAGGACCACCTCTGGAGGAGGAGGTGTGCTTGTCGCTGTTCATCGTGATCTCAAGCCACGCCGGCTGCCACACTTCAAGCTGGACATCATCGAGGCCGTTGGGGTGGAAATTCCCACTTCGGTTGGCCCAGTACTCTTCATTGCTGCATACTGCCCACGTCAGGTGAATTCCAGAGATGGTTCAGCAGCAAAACTGAAGAGCGATATCCAGAAGCTGACACGGCGGAGCGCAAAGTACATCATCGCTGGTGACCTCAACGCGAAGCATGAAGTTTGGGGCAACAGCAGGAGGAATCGGAACGGAGTGATTCTGCACAACGATCTGCAAAACGGATACTACAACGTTGTGAGTCCGGATCGTCCAACGAGGGTGGCTCGGTCTGGGAATCACTCAATCATCGACTTCTTCATTACCAATATGGCTGAGAACGTGGCTCATCCTGAGGTGTTTGAAGAGTTGAGTTCTGATCACTATCCGGTGGTTGTGGAGGTTGGAGCTTCCGTTACTCCGCAGCGGCAACCAACCCGGAAAGATTACCACAACGTTGACTGGCAGCAGTTTCAGCAAGTGGTAGACAGCAACATCGACTATGATCAACACCCGGAAACTTCTGCTGATATTGATCGTTCGCTGGAGGTGATCCAGCAGGCTATCAACCAAGCAGAGGCTGCCAACGTTCGGGAGGTTCCTGTTAATTTTAAGGTAACTGATATTGACGTAGATACTAAACACTTGATTAGACTTAGGAATGTTTATAGGAGACAATATCAACGGACTGGGGACTATGACAAAAGATTTCAGTTAACAATTTGAACAAAATCATACAAGACCGACTTGACAATATCAGAAATCAAGAATTTTCAAAACATGTAAGCCAGCTTGGGAATTATTCAAAACCATTTTGGAAACTTTCAAAAGTTCTTAAAAACAAACCAAAGCCTATTCCTCCTCTTATTGTTGAGGATTCTCCTTTGATTACATCCGAGGAAAAGGCAAATGCACTTGGGCTTCATTTTGTTAGTTCACATAATCTTGGCGCTTCCATGACCAGCCGTAAAGAAACATCAGTTGCCAATAGTATTTCAACAATCAATGACTCTACCTTTGAATTTCCTGCAGATTCCCATGTTTCTGGTGAGGAAGTCAAAGTTGCAGTTAAACAAATGAAAAATATGAAAGCTCCAGGCTTTGATAACATTTTAATCTAGTGTTGAAAAACAGAGTGATCAGTTCTTTCAACATCTAGCCAATATTTTCAATAAATGTTTGCAACTTGGTTACTTCCCACCAATTGGAAACTGGGCAAAGTCATACCAATTTTGAAGCCTCAAAAGATCCAACATCGCCAACAAGTTATCGTCCCATTAGTCTTTTGAGTAGTCTGTCCAAACTCTTTGAGAAGGTCATCTATTCAAGGCTTTTGGATTTTACCAACGATAATAATATAATTTTGAATGAGCAGTTTGGCTTCCGAAAGGGACATAATACTGCTCATCAGCTTACGAGAGTAACTAAAATCATCAAGCAGAACAAGCTTGAGTCTAAATCAACTGCTATGGCTTTGTTGGATGTTGAGAAGGCTTTTGACAATGTTTGGCATGATGGTTTGATACATAAACTGTATTTATACGGTTTTCCAATGTATCTTATCAAAATTATCCAGCACTATCTTTCGGAGAGATCGTTCAAGGTTTTTCTGAATGGGATTGCTTCTGGATTATTCAACATTGATGCTGGGGTTCCCAAGGAAGTATTCTTGGCCCACTTCTGTACAATATTTTTACATCTGATTTGCCTACTCTTCCTGGTAATGGTGTGTTGTCACTTTTGCTGATGACACTGCCGTTATTTATAAGGGTAAAATAACCAGATATTTAGTTGGCCGTCTTCAGAAGGGTCTTGACGTTCTTTCCGAATACTTTGGCGACTGGAAAATTCGCATAAATGCAGCCAAAACTCAAACCATCATTTTTCCACTTTCCAAATCGGCCAGATTTGCCCCAAAGGATGATGTTTTGATTAAAATGAATGATGTTTCGATACCCTGGTCAAAGGAAGTTGTCTATTTAGGTCTCATACTTGACTCGAAACTATTGTTTCGGCAGCATGTAGATAAAATATTGAACAAGTGCAGCATTCTCATCAGGTGTTTGTATCCTTTAATTAACAGAAAATCAAAGCTATCTTTGAAAAATAAGCTAGCAGTTTACAAACAAATAATTTACCCCGTTATTGAGTATGCAGTACCTGTTTGGGAGTGTTGCGCTAGAACTCATAAATTGAAGCTCCAGCGTGTCCAAAACAAGGTACTCAAAATGGTTTTGAATGTTCCTGGCTGGACAAGATCAAGTGAGGTTCATGAATTAGCAGAAGTAAAAATGTTGGATCAGAAGATTCAAGAAAAATGTTTGAAATTCAGGGAAAAATGTGCTATTTCTGAATACCCCTTGATTCAAGGATTGGTTTAGTTTATGGTAAGATTAAGTTAGTTTTAGGTTAGGTTATGTTTTTTTTTAAATTTTTTTTTCCTCATTGTACCTAGTGTTACAAAAATGATAAATCATATACTTTTAAAGTTAAGAAAATGAACACTGTTTAAATCACGAAAAGCAAACTAAAGCTGAAGAGCCACAGCTGACCACTTATTATGTAAACCAAATGTAATTATTATAAGAAAGATTCAATAAAGTATATTTAATTCAAAAAAAAAAAAAACTCGGTTCGACCTGCAGCTTGTAGGGGACATCTGGGACTACCATCTGAAACTGAGAACGCTTTGGGTAAGGCAGTTTAACATATTAAATAGACACTTTTACTTTTAGTGATCTTTTTAGTTGTAAATTTTTGCTCGGGGGACCTCTTAGATCCCATTTTCTGGTGATAATTTTATCATATTCGTGTTCCTGAGACAATTTCACAGTAGAAACATGCATAAAAAAGTTTATTTTGATCCATTTTAACCCTTTAAAAAATAAAAGTAAAAAAAAAATATGAAGCTGCTTTTTTTTCTGGTGTTATCTAGTATCCTTGGAAACGAGCTTGATTTTCAATAAATGTGAATCGAAGGTTTTTTTTGTAACTTTCATTTTTGAAGGGTTAAAAAGGATCAAAATAAACATTTTTATGCATGTTTCTATTGTGAAATTGTCTCAGAAACACGAATATGATAAAATTATCACCAGAAAATGGGATCTAAGAGGTCCCCCGAGCAAAAATTTACAACCAAAAACTTCACAAAAAGTAAAAGTGTCTATTTAATATGTTAAACTGCCTTACCCAAAGCGTTCTCAGTCTCAGATGGTAGTCCCAGATGTCCCCTACAAGCTGCAGGTCGAACCGAGTTGATATCTGGATGGAACACTTTTTTATTTGAGTTTGAAAATTAAGCTTTTTTTTCACTAAAATGCCAATAACTCCCTTTAGATTGAACCAATCGGGATGCTCTACCCTGCATTTTGTTGCATTTTTGAGCCCTTTCAGATGCATTTTGAATTTTGAAATTTAATTGAATTTTGCCTAAGTTATAGCCTTTTTAAGATTTTTGACGTTTTTGAACCTTTAAACTTTGTGTCCCGATTTGCCCCACTTCCCGTTGACCTAGAGTGCTCATATTTTGACCAGATGCTAGTTTTATATGTACAAACAACCCCTGAAAATTTCAGGCAGATTGGTGAGGTCGATGCGAGATGGGTATGCTTTGCTCGTGGACTCGCTCTTAAATTCTGGGAAAAATTCCATTTTTTTTTAATTTGATGTTTTCTGAAAAAAAATATTTTTTCCTCAATTGTTTCATTGTTTAAATTTGACAAAATTAAACTTTTGATACAACGTTTTGCTTTTTTCATTAAAAATATTTTTTGATTTTTAAAACAGCTAAAATATTTATGTTGGACATTTACAAATAATGGACAAAATTTTTGAATTTAAAAATTCTTGTCAAGAAAATTACTTAATGATTAAAACCATACACATTATTTTCAAAACATTTCCCCAATTAGTTAAACGTTTGAAAAATGGATTTAGCTGAATTTAGAACATTTGTAGTATTATTTCTGCTATTATCATTTTATCAGTTATTTTTCATCAGTATTGTTATTTTTCTTACTTAACTCTTCACTGAAAAAAAATAAAAGTACCAAATTCCTAAATTCTAGGACATTTGGCTCCTTTCCTTATTAAGTAATCCAAAAAAACCCGATTACTAAATAAGGAAAAGAAGCAAAATTCCAAGAATAAAGGAATTGGGTACTATTTTTTTATTTCAGTGTTGGTATACTATCGAATTTGTCAACATTTTTTAATATTTTGGAAACAATTTTGTTGCGTTTGAAAACATTTGCAGTGAAATCGAGACATTTTTTAACGATTTAAGAAACATTTTAATTCGACAACGGAGAGTTACCAGAATTGCTTACAGGATTTCTATGCGTAAAATGACCAAATAATATTTTTGATTATTAAAAAAAACTTTAGCATAAGGTAGAGGATTATGAGATAATTCATTGTTCCAAACCCAAATGCTGAATAATAAACCCTTGAGTTAAGATTAGTTTGTAGGCAAAATATGAACAAAATCACTACACATTAAATTATTTAGAAACGAGAATGTAACTTGAACAAAAAATTTAGCAATTATACTAAATGTCTATTTTTATAACCAGTTTCTTTTCATTCTTCAATTTTAAGCATAAATGACACTTAACAATAATTATTACTGTGTAGGATCAAAATCAGCAACAAGTTCATTGTATGGAAATCCTCTCAGAAATAACCAACAACCCTTCCCATTAAACCCCGATTTCATCCCACCGCCAGAGGGCCAGGCATTTTTCTTTTACACTTGGCCTCTCACCACACCCTCAATTCCTCAGCATCAGCAGCACTCACTTTTCCGTCCACTAAAAAAAAAAAAGCACACAGCAAAAATCATTCTCCCCGCAAAAGTGCACACCACATCCCACACGACTAACCCACACTCACCCGCAAGGACCAGAACCATCAGGAAACCCCGTTGGCCTCAACCTCGACCCATCGATGACACCGAAAAGTTTTCCCTCTTCCCGTTAAAGATCGAGAAGTGGGTGGGGAAATCGGGTCGGTCTCCCAAAATCGGTTTGTTCTTTTGGTTTTCCCAACCCCCTTCTCTGAGTCTCAGTATATTTATTATTTTCATATTATTACACACACCAGCAGCGGCAACCCAAGTCGTCACTACAGCTGGTGGAAATTGCTTTTCCCCCTAAGCGTGGGAGGGGAGGGGTTGGAAAAGTTGAGGGGTTCTCATTGCGGCCACTGGGGCGCGCCACAATTGTGGGCGTCGTAAACTTACCAGGCGTCGTCGTCGTCTTCATAATCATTTTCTTCTTCATTCCTCCACCCACAAATACACACACACACACTCAAAACCAGTTTGCCCCGCAGAATATTAACTCACTCGACACCCACACACAGACGGAGGACCCTCGTTTTGAAGGGAAACTGATTTTCGAGAGAAGAAGGTTGAGGAAAACCACACTACAACAGTGGAAAACCTCTCCTATTTTTATTTTCTCCACCACAGCGGTAGCATTTTTATTTTCCCAACGTCGCGTCGCGACGCTCCACTAACACACACACACGAACAGGGAAAAGCGACAGGGAAAACATTTTCCCCTCCAATTTTTCACCCACACACAAGCGAAAAGCTCCGAAATGTGAGTGCCTCTTTTTTCGCGTGATTTTTTCCTCGTTGGAGAAAAAACGAAAAAAAAAGTTTCCTCTCTTTTCCCCTGCGATTTTTCCGCACCAATACTAGTAGGCGGTGACACACTGGCACAGGTGGGACGTAGCGCGTCGCGACGTCGACGACGTCTGAGATGTGGTTTTCCACCACCGACCTCTCCGCGAGCTGCTGCTCGCGGAAAACTCGCAGGAAAAAAAAACTCAGATTGAAACAATTTTCAAAGCTATTCGCGGTCGAAAAGTTTCTCTGCTGCTGCTGTTCTAACATTTTTGTTTTTGTTTTTTGAAGCGAGTTGATTTACCTTCTCGGTTCTCGACGGTCGGTACGTAAATCTTCGATCTGGTCGGGACGCTGACCGCATTTTGAGCGCGAAAGAAAGAAGGAGAGAGGGTCTTGTGGGTGGGAGGATCACGATCCAATGTGGTGGGATTTTTTTTCGGTGTGGAATTTTCTGGCTACGCGGTTGTGATCGAGATCGGCGACGCGACGCTGTCGAGTGGAGGTAGCTGTGTTGTGGCCTGAACCACAACACGCCCTTTTTCCCATATTTACCATCTCTGTTTGGCGATATAAGACAATAAAACTTATGTACGTCAACTAAATCTAGGAGATAAAATGAAGTTAAGTCGATAGGTAGTTAATTATAATACTAGGGAGGTAGTTGATCTACCGACATGGAAATACTTAATAAAGGTGAGCTCGTCCTTGGACGAGCAGAGTTGAAGTACAACGGAACAAGTGTACATTGTTTTATATTAAAGAAAGTCCGCGATAATAAATATCTAACATTTGGTGTCAGAAGTAAAAAAAATGTAGCTGAAGTAAAGTGATTTAAAAAAAAGGATCATCGGCCAGGAACCCTGCAGTAAACACGGACACGATTGGTAACATATAATAAAAAATACTTTAACAAACATGGAAAATTGGTTGAAATTTGAACACATCGAACTATTTGACGGTTCGGTGCAAAAATTAAAATCCTTTATAGAAATTGTGGATCTTTTTCACGAAATCTATAAAACAAAAAATATAAATGAGAAACATTTCCTTACAGTGATTAAATACTGTAAACTTTCGGAAAATGTACAATATGAATTCAAAAACAAAAAAATTGATACTTGGGACCAACTTAAATCTTTTTTGCAAGATAGATTTAAACCAAGTTTAAAATTGATGTTGGAATTATTAGACGAAATGAATGCATCATCAATCAAACAAAATGAAACCTTAACTGATTTCATTGCTAGACTTAATTATATTCTGACAAAAATAAAAAACAATTGTGTCTCCGAATTTGAATTATTCCATCAGCATGCCATGAGTAAAGCTGTATGGAAAATAAAAGATTTGTTGTCCATCGACACAATTATTATTTTAGGCCAAGCGTCTACTTTAGACGAAATCAAAACTACTTTGGAAAAATTAAATTTAGGTGACAAAAAAATGTATGGTAAATTTCTACCATTAATT
Source organism: Culex quinquefasciatus (assembly GCF_015732765.1). NCBI lineage: Eukaryota > Metazoa > Arthropoda > Insecta > Diptera > Culicidae > Culex > Culex quinquefasciatus. The sequence continues at coordinate 124,153,173 of NC_051861.1, forward strand.
GACAGAGCAGGAAATTTAGAACAATCTACAGCTCAAAACAACGGAGTTCAATATTTTAAGTTCAAAAACCATTTTCAACCATGTTTAAATTCTGGGAAAAAAGGTCCCCAAAACTTCAATCCCAGGTATAAGGGTAACAATTTTAATCCATTGCACAATAACAATAATGATACAAAACAAGAAAATATTTATAGAATCCGACAACAAAATAACATGAATTACTTTCACAATAAAAATAATTGGAAATATTTTGTTCCTAAAAGGGAAAACATTCATTATAAAGATACAAAAATTAACCCTAATTAAAAGGGTAAAACTTTCGTTCCATTTTTTAAAAACAAATGACCTTATTTTATCTACAATTACGACAACAACAATAATAATTATATGACAAATGGTAATTTTCAAAATAACAACTCTCGCAACAATGGTTATAATAACACAAATAATTGCCACAACTATAACACAAAGAATAATCATTACTGGCAAAACAGTATGCCAAAAAATAAAAATTATTTAGCGAAAAACAATTCAAATGATGAAATCTCGTATATTCAAGCTGAAAATTTCAACAATACTGAAAATCCAATTCTACATAAAAATCAAAAAACAGCAGAATATGAAAATTATGGGGAAATCAAAAATAATTCAAAAAATTTCGAGCTTAACGAAAAACAAAATGAGCAAATTAAAATTATAAAAAATGAAGATAAAAAACAATGTCAAAAACTAGATTACCAACAAAACAAATTTTAAAATTATTTCATTGAAAACGAGAAAAATATTTTCTTAAATAAAAATGATCACTTCTACCAACAATTTATAGAATACTTAGATGATCTAAGTAATCAGTATTCTTACTGATAAACAAAAAAAAAAACACACACACACACAATCATGATAGACATATCTTAACCATCAATTACGTTGATATCTGGCCAATATCAATTATCAATGAATGTTAAAGATTGACTCTACCTGGATCGTAAGAACAAAACATTTTAAATCATATATATTTTCCCGGAGAATACATCTGATTTAAATATAAGTTCAGCAAAAGTATAATTGAAAATTCTATCTAACAAAAATCTATGAAAAGCATTCAGCGTACACAAAAATGAACCAAAGCAAATATTTTTGCTAAATACAAAATCAATGAAACAAAGCAAATATTTTTGCTAAATACAAAATCATTTTCAAAACAAATTATTCGTAAAAAATAAAAATAAATGGTTCAGAACATATAACAGATTGAACAAAGAAAAATGCAATGCAAAAAGCTAAAAGTAAATCAATTCATTAAATATATTATACAAATATTACAAATAATTCAAAACTAGCAAAATAGTTTCCTAATTTAAAATCATAGTATGTCGAAAAAAACAGACGAGCAATCAAAGATATCGAAATCAACCTTTTAATACTTTAAATTTAATCAATCGATATTGTAAATATGATTTAAGTTTGATTGATTTAATTTGGTTTGTAAAAATCAATTTCATATCTTAATATTAAAACTTAAAAAACCAACCATCATATATTGAATAAATTTCAATTAAGAACACTGCAATATAATGTAATGTACTAATCAAAAAATCACACAAGATTGATTCATATTTTCCACTTTCAAATCAGACACAAGAAATAATCTTAAAGTTAAAAAAAATCAAGCGAACAATATACATGGAAATCTTTTCAAATAGGTTTACTAATTGCTGTCATAACACAAACATCATAATTTCACTTCATTTAGTATAATAACTAGTTTTTTTTATAGCAATTTCTCTTATTTTTTTTTAAATATACTGTAAGTTAGTTCATAACAAAATAAGGAGATTACAAATTGTGACTTTATACTCAATAAACATGACTTGAATGATAGTATTAAAAAAGGAACAACAATCAATTTCATAGATACTTATGAATATATAGATCCCTTAAAAATAACGTTACCAAAAATGTATAAAAAGGGAAAAATCAGTTATTATCCATGAAAATATAAACATTATAGATGTACCAACTGAATTACAAAAAAAAAATGTTCAAAAATAATTATTTACAAAAATACATGCATTATAAAAACAATTCAACATACAACATAATTATAAAATAAATACATACACTAAAAACACACATATAAACACAAAAACAAACATCTCAATTATCACTAAACATAGTTTTGAAATTTTATAAAATACATTTGTAGTTAAGTAAAATAAATACAAAGTAAATAAGTAAAATTTGCATAAGACAAAACTTATTTTTGTAGGGGGAAGGAGACCCCCACGTTCCAACCTTCAGACCAAAAAATTCTAATTGTTTCGCCATCTTCATCTTCATCTAATCGTCGCCGAGATCGTGGTCGTCATCAAAAGATTCACGAAAACGAAACCGTTAACAATCAAAACGGTTCCAAAACAACAACATCAAGACATCTTCAGCACCATCATCACAAAGTGTATTCACACATTTTCAACGCCTACAGTCATCCTGCACATTTCACATTTCAAATATATTTTATTGAAATCTCTCAAATTTTAGGAAATGTTATCAATGTAACTAGCATAATTTTCGCGTCTTTCAATTGTAAAACATTATTTTTGCTGTCTAGAAAAAAAAAACATATTAAATTAAAAGTAAAATTAATAATAGCACAGTAAACAAAAATATGAAACGAATCCGTTCAAAATCAGTAAACATAAAAATATTATTTTTTAGCCATAAGAATTATCACTACTTTTATTGTATCCTACTAATCCCGAGTAAACCGCGGGTAATCGGTTCCATCAACTAACATTAGTTTAAGTAAATTTTGTAAACAATATGTACCAAACAAAACAATACCGTATTTCAGAAAAAATCAAAAACATCATGAAAACTTATGAAACAAATGACAACAATCTACATAAAACAAAACCTCTACAAATTCAGACAACACATCTATAAATATCACATAAATAGGTTTCAAAGTATTGTAGCACTATTGACAACATTAAATGATAAGATAAAAAAAAGATCTCTTAGATAATAAAAACCCTTTTCCGAGGGGGATAGTGATGTTGTGGCCTGAACCACAACACGCCCTTTTTCCCATATTTACCATCTCTGTTTGGCGATATAAGACAATAAAACTTATGTACGTCAACTAAATCTAGGAGATAAAATGAAGTTAAGTCGATAGGTAGTTAATTATAATACTAGGGAGGTAGTTGATCTACCGACATGGAAATACTTAATAAAGGTGAGCTCGTCCTTGGACGAGCAGAGTTGAAGTACAACGGAACAAGTGTACATTGTTTTATATTAAAGAAAGTCCGCGATAATAAATATCTAACAGCTGATCTTTTGGAGCTGTGGTTTAAAAGGTGGAGTAATGTTTTGAGAAGGTTCAAATAAACACAGAAAAATCAAAACATGATGTTTAATTGTTTTTGAAAACCAATGATTTTTTTCAGAATTCACTATACACTTTGATTTTTTCTGTGATTTTTAACATGTTAAATTTTTTGTTTATTTTTTGTTCTTGTTTTTCCGAGGTGATTTTGAAAATATCAATCCTACGAAAAACTCCACTACTCTACACACCAATTTCTCATTACTGAATTCAGTTAAATTTACTGAAATCTGCTCTACTGAAATTTTCAGTAAATGCAAACTTGCTGAAATTTCAGCATACTTTGGCAGCTCCATACAAATTTTAACTGATGTTCAGCAAAAACCTAACTGAAAATGTCAGTAGTGCAGTTTTCACACACCAATTTCTCATTACTGAATTCAGTTAAATTTACTGAAATCTGCTCTACTGAAATTTTCAGTAAATGCAAACTTGCTGAAATTTCAGCATACTTTGGCAGCTCCATACAAATTTTAACTGATGTTCAGCGAAAACCTAACTGAAAATGTCAGTAGTGCAGTTTTTAGAAAATATTAACTGAAAACGAACATCAGAATTTGCTGTGTAGTCTTGTATTTTTCTTCATTTAGATCTAGTTTTTTCGCTTTTTATTAATAGTAGTTCCCATTTTGATAGTAAATGTTGGGAATATTAGTTGGCCAAAGTTGACAAAAAAATATACCTAACATTGGAAAAGTCTTATAAATCAAGTGAAATCATCATACTCATAATTTTCTTGAAAAATTGAATTCTCTTCCTGCTGGCTTCTTTCCAATGATTGGAGATTCAAAATGAGTTTAATATGGATTTTTGACATTTTTTTTATCAAAAGCCTTTTTGTGGCGAAGTTTTGTCGTAAAGAGTTAATTTGTGATTGAAGGCCTATTTTATATCTGACTGCATTAAAAAAACCAATATTTAGTTTGAAAAAAAAAGGTTTTCGGAATAGTTTTATTTTCAAAAATAGAAATTAAATCAATATTCACGTTCCAAGAAAACGTCTGTTAGAAATAATGGTTAAAGGTGACACCAAGAACAAATCTCAGTAACCAGTTGATTTGCTAATAATAATCAAAATTGTCTTAGATTTTCAAACTTAGATTGCAAACTTGCTATCGCATCAAACAATAATTTTAGGTTTGATTTGCGTGGAAATCTTATATTATATAAGAAGGAAATTGAACATTTAAAATGACCCTAAACGCAATAAAGAATAAACATTAGAAAAAAGACATTAATTTGGTTAACTGATTTGAAATAAAAATAATAAAAAAAACCATTAATTGCTAAAGAAAAATATTTCAAAATTAAATGATGTTGGAAAACAACCCACTCAGTTCATAAACTAAATTTTAATTATATTACCATTATAAATGGAAAGTCACTAATAAAATTCTACTCTAATCGAGAAAAAATAAATAAAAATGCACGTGAATGGAAAATATAATCCACATTTGAGTGATCAAAAATAATGCACGATGTTTGGAATTCAAAACAAACGTAACCAGATTTCATTTCATTCATTTAGTTAGTGGGATTTGAGGCACAATCGTTTAGTTTAATTTTTTTATTAATAATGTTATTCTAAAAGTGATATATGTTATACAATTCTTTAATATTAATTGCCTGGAGTATATTGAGTTATTGTGTAAGAGAGTGATAAAAAATTAATATGCTCGAAAATGATTTTGGATCACGACGTTAATTAGTTTTCTTTTAGTCTAAGTTGAAAAATATCATAATTTCATTGTTAGGGTTTTCTTGTTTTTTTTCTAGCTTTGCCGGATTATTTTTTAGAGTGTAATAATGCTCTACAAAGTTGTAGAGCAGACAATTACAAAAAAAAATCATATATGAACATAACAGATTTGCTTATAACCATCACGAATTATCGCAATTTTACGAAAAGAAAGTTTTGAAAAAGTTACTGTTTGCATAACTCTTTGTTTTGTCGTTCGTGTCTGTCGCGGTTGACGATGAACGGCCATGATCAACACACCCTACTTTTTCAAAACTTTTTTTCGTAAAATCGCTATAACTCGTGATTGTTATACGCAAATCCCTTATGTCTATATATAATTTTTTTTAATATCTGCTCTAAAAGTTTGTAGAACATTGTTACACTCTAAAAAATAACCCTGCAAGGTAGAACAAACACGAATTATTAAAATGAAAACTTTTGTTCTAAATTAAAAAACCTTTCTGGGTGTATGTAGATTTGAAGATTAAATTAAATTTCCCATAAAATTACATGTTCCAAAAAAAATACAGACAAGTAACAGAAAATGGGAGAGTTTTTAAAACTTTGTCAGCGTTTTTTTTTTTTTCGATGAAAAATACGTTTATTCGGAATTCTGAGTACGCAAATTTCTTATCAGCGTTTCAGGGGGGTCGTTCCGCCCCTACGTCGCGAGATATCAAAAACGGACCTCGGATTCGTGATTAGGGACAAAAGTTACCCCTCAGGACAAAGTTTCACGCAAATCTAAGAGAGGTCGGGGTAACTTTTCTCGATTTCATGTGAGTTGGTAGAGAATTACCCAATTACTTAAAACATTCTCATAGAAACATAGAAATAAAAACAATAAAAACAGTTTCACTTGTTCAAATTTAACTGAAATTTTATAGCTTAAGTGTTAGGTCCAAACCCTTTTAGTTTTTGGAACATATTTCAACACAATTAAACCGTTGCAAATATTTTCCAAATCATCCAGCCCTCTCAACACCTTCCAAATAGGGCTAATAAACAGGAGACAGTAAAATTTAAAAAAAAATACTTTCAGAGCAAATCGATCAACAATCAACTGATATACATTCTACTGCTTTGATATCCATTTTTAGCATATTTGGTTTGTTTAAAAATATTTCGATTACTGTTAAAACATCATTGTACAGCAAATTAAGTTTAAATCTTCGATCCTTTGAAGACTATAAACTGGAAAGTATCATTTTTTATTTTCTAGTTCCTCCCTCGTCTTTGGCCAGAGTCGAAGGACATAAACCTAAAAAAATATTAGAACCTTGAAATTCGTATCATCTTTTTTATTCTTTTTACATGAACTTTTTTTATGATGCATAGAGATCAACATTACTTTTTTGAATTGTTATACAATTAATTTTTATTTTACTTAATGAGTATCACATGTTCTAGTACTTTTTACAAGCAATCACTTAAAGCTAACCATTTTGAAATTTTAAAACAAATACAAATGCATTTTGATGTGCACAACAAGTATTTTTTTACCGATTTAAATTAAACAAAATTCCGTTATCTACAGGTTTTTGCTTTAGAAAAAGTGACTTTTCTAATAGTAGTGAAATAGTCTCGAGAATGTCTTGCTTTAACTTCTCGGCCCGTTTGCACCGTGCTACCACCATGGTGGTGCACCAATTTTGGAGCTATTTTCACGTTCGTCTGATAGAACCCCAAACATGATTCAAATGATGTATTTTTGTATATCCTCTGATACACTTTTTAGCTAGTAAATCTTTCGTAAAATAGAGTATAAAGTCTTTGTGGAAAACAGTTTAATTTTTTCAAATGTTTTGAAGATTAAATTAAAAATTAAATTAAATTTGTAAAGCCCAAATTTAGCAAGCCAGATCCGTTCTCCAAAACTCCAATCCAGCCAGTAGGGTTCATCGAGCATGCCCAGCAATTACCTTTAATCGGCTGCGTGCCGCGGCACTTCCTTTCGCGGTACACCACCACCTACGACCTAACCCGTGTCGAGGAATCATTGAGGAAATTGCGGCCACCAAAACTCCACCGTCAGACGCATACCGAGCAATTTAACGAAAACGCAACAGCTGCTGCAGCAGACCAAGCTTAACATCACGGCGAGGACGCGGAACGCGGCTTATGCGGTATTTTCCAAAGAGTTCTCTGGCTCAATGCTCAATGAAGCCAACAACTGGTGTACAAGTACCGACCACCCTCCACCACGTGTGTTCACCAGTCATCGTCGTCGCCAAGTGACGCGTATTTTTGTACTATTTTGGCGCGGTAAAGGGTTCCAGAGTTTTGGGATCGTGAAGTTGGGGTGGTTCTCAAATGTTCTGAAAGCATTACTGCATTATTATTACACACAAATTTGTGAAGGTTTTTAAAAATGTTGATCAAAAATAAATTTCAACATAGGACCACCCTAACCTCAAAACGGTCTCAACCTCCCACACGGCAGCATCGGCAGCGCTTCCAACTAAAGAGTTCAAACCCGAAAAATGTCAGAACATGACTTCGAACAGCTCAAAGTCGGAGCACATTTCTCATCTGGCTCGTGTCGAAGGAACAGCAAGTGCCGCTGCACCTCATCTTCTTCCGAGCTCTACAAGAAACATATCGGTCCAAACAACGGATTGCGACAGCTGAAGTTGAGTTTTCGAGGGTCAACGCGTGCGTGTGTATTTCTCGAGTGCGGACTCGATTGACTGAGTGAGTCTATCCCTAATAACTCGAGGCTTAACCTAAAATTAGCATCCTTTTCTAGTGTTGCGCACACGAGCACACTTGAGTTTAAGGCGAGATGATTTATGTCCCCCGAAAATGAGTATCGGGTATTTACGAGGTTTTTGGGTGCGAGATTTGGCTGGCGCGTGACTTGTTCCGTTCCGACTTAACTGATGTTGAAGAGTGTTTTGTGTTTGAAAGAAAGAGTGGTTCACGAATAAGAATGATATTTGACACTTGGGATTGACTGGAAAATGCTTTCAAAGTGATTGTCAAAAATACATGGAAACAATCTTTTGAAAGGCAATTTTGCAATAATTTTTTAATGCTTTTCCAGCATTTCTTCAAATTTATCTATTTATATTCACCATTCACATTATAAGACTGAGCTTAATGGCAGAAAATCATTCGGCAGAATGACGTTTGGCAGAAAATCGTTATTCAGCAAAATATCATCTGGCAGAAATAGTCGATTGGCAGACAACTATCTAGCTGAAAACCCTTCGTCAGAAAAGTAAACCAGAATAATAAGGCAGAATTGGTCAATTAGCAGGCAAAAAATCGGCAGAAAAACAAAAGGCAGAAGCGTGCAGTTGCCAGCAAAATAATCGGCAGAAAATATAAGATTGATTTGGAGTCTTTGACAATATTTTCTGATCGATTTTGAGTATTTGGCAACGTTTTGGGTTATAATTGGATTGCCAAGAAAAAAAAGATTGTGAAAAAAACGTTTGATTAATTGACTTTTTGTTTTAATAAAATAAAATGCAGTATTTATTTATAAGTTTCTGAAATTTGTTTGTTTTGAGGGGGCATAAAAGTAATATTTTGCATCAGAGTTTGGGATGGTTCAAAATTTAATACCGGAGCCATTATATTTTTGTGAAAAATAAAATATGATATTTAGAAATATTGTAAAAAAACATTTTTGTAATTATTATACATTTTTTTTGAGAAAAAAAAACAAGATTTGTGGAAGATAGAAGTGAACCGTTTCGAGTTAAAAGCACTTATGGGTTTTTTGAAACTTAAAAAAAAGTCATGAATGAAAAGCACCCTGAAAAACAATTTCTTGAATCTATGAAAATTGGATTACAAATTCATTGTATGGACTTTGTTGATTAGACATCGGGTTGCTGAGATGAAGATGGAAAATGAATTTTGTAAATAATGATTTTTTTCACTGCTATTTTTTTTTTTTTTTTCAATAAATGATATATGTACAAATTGACAATTTTGATTAGAACTGAAAAATCACCGATTGTGATTAAACACTTAAAATTATGTTGACTCAATGAATGTATAATGTATATGGAAAAGAAAATCTGAATAGATAAATTAACTTTAAAAAAACTGAAATTTCAGCCAATCCAGAACAAATAGTTTTTTAATGCATGAAGTGAAATTTTCCAAAACAATATTTTTTATGATAAAATGACATCTCAAAATGAATGAAAATTACAAAAATGTTTTTTTTTTTCAAATGTATTTCGCATTTATAGGTACGTTTTCGAATATTAATGCAGGAAACCATTGCACAAAGGAAAATTAAGTAAAAATTTAATTTACCGAAAATTGGTGGAGCTTTGGTACCTACTTTCAGAAGAGTTGTTGTAAATGGAAAGCGGCAACTTTTAGTCGATCACAATTGAAAATCTAACTTTTGAGGAATATTTTTAGGATTTTTTTGTCTAATCGAAAGTTGCTGAACTAGCCAGTCCAAGCAACTTTGTAGAATACACCAATATTTTATCTCGCAATCTACGCCTTCTACGACCAAATTTAGAGAAAGCATTTGGGCAAACCATCAAAAATCAGTCTTTTGAACGTATCCATTTAGGGTTGAGTTTTAAATAAAAGTTATGCTCGGGCACTTTTAGAGCTCTTAAAAACAAACATTATTTAACTTTTTGACAAGTAAACTTGGACTTAAGGGTCGAAAGCTACAGCTAGTTTTTGGTAAAAAAAAAATGCAAATTCCAAACATAAATATCTCAAAAAATCGCAGGCCCAGATTGCATTGCTGGAAAAATCTCAGGGGTGTTTTTTTCTTCAACTCAAATATCCTTATTTGAAAATTTCTAATTTTCAAGGGAAAAGTGTATGTGACCATCCTTACGAAATTCATCATGTTATTTTGCCCGCTGAATCTGAATCCACTGAATGTCCTCAGTATTGAGACAAATTGTAAAAATATCGATTTTTGATCATAATTTGGATTTTTTTATGATAATTTGGTTAAAATGGTTTATATGATATGATTGTTTTGAGAATTATATGATTTGGAGTTTTTAAAATTATCGCTTGCTATTTTTATCATCGTTTTCTTAGTTGTCATAGTTGCCAGGTTACCAGAGTAATCTGGGAATGACAGATTTTTAAAGTGCCCGACAGAATAAAGGTAAACCACTTCTTCAAATTTTGATTTGAACATCTCAAAAAACTCCAGTTAGTAAAATGTGAATGATTTTTTTGCTAATTAAGATATCACTTATTTCAAGCATTCGAATTGCCATGATCTTCCCACTCAAATGTCCTTCAAACTTCCAAACATCCATATCCCATCACAATCCGGTCTGGTCCTGCGGCACGTTCCGTGCCACCGACCTTGGTTGCCCTCCTCCGCCACACTAGTCCGAGTCCAAACCTCCAAGGTCACACAATCCCATTAAGGACACCGAGTCCACCGGTGTCCCATAACCTGCCTCTCCCGCTCGTGTGCCACCAACCCAATACTCCACAGGTCCCCAAGGTCACCCGCTCCTGGTCCGTCCGTCCACACTAATTGAGACGTGTTCCACCACACGCCTGCTACGATCGGCCCTTCCCCTTACGAGAGCGTTTTCCTCAAGGCCTGCCTGCCTGCGCGATCTCGAATGTTTGTTGTCCTTGCGGGACGTCCCCGTCCCGTCCCAGGGACCGACCTTCTCGGGAAAGAGCAATAATAACTGCAAACAACAAACACGGGATCGCCGATGGCAAGCTGTGCTTCCGTATGCGGTAGCCGCTTCTTGAAGATCTTTGGATGAGAGAGAGACGAGCGAATAACTACATTCAAGAAAGCGAAGAACGTGTGAAGTGCAGATTGAAAGGAAGGAGTGGGGGAAGCGCGCGAGCGCTGGAAAGAGAGAGTTGACGTGAGTGAGAAAGAGAGGGTGCGTTCCAGTGTGTCAATGTGGTCGTGCCGAAATAAAAATGTGCTTTCGTGAGTGGCCGAAAAAAAGAAAGAAGCTTTTTTTCTGGTCGCTGGACGGAGGAGACGACGAGAGAGTGAGAGAAGGAGAGAGCGAAGCGTGTACGAGCGCGCGCGGTTTATGAATCGGTCGCAGTAAGCGGTGCTGCCTGGAAGTGTGTGCGAGAGAGCGAGTGAGAGTTGGACGGTTGGTTGGTGTGAGTGAGTGTGCGGCGTGAGGGGAGGAAAAAAAAGCCAAACCAGAAAAAGTAGGCGAACCGCGTGGTGGTGTGCGTGCGGCGGCATGGCCTACTGTCGGGGCACGCCAGAGTTAGGGAGGAATCGGTGAGCGATTTTTAAAAACAGTTCCATCTGAGACATTGTGTGAATTACATGTGCTCTCGTCCGCCCCGAGAAGTACTACGCTTTTGGGAAGAGCGCGCGCAATATAGCTGAAGTGTGTGTTGTACAAGAGAGATCTATAACTTGCAGAAGTGCGTTTTTTGAGGATTACTGGAGGAACGCAGCGGATAACTGTGTGGGGGAAAAGTGCGAGTTTTATTTGGGAAGTGAAGTTTAGAAGCAAGCTTCTGAGGAGTACGCATGCCTAAGAGGCGACTTGAAGATTAAGGAAGTGACTGTATCAAGAAGATTGAGAGTGCGATCTTCCGGCTTGAGGAAGATTAGTGAAAGCAAGTTGGAAGCCACAAGTGAACAGATGCATCTTCCGGCAGCGAGCAACGAGTGCCCAACTCCGCCGAAAAGTATGACCGACATGTTCTCGAGCTTGCACGAGATGCTGCAGGAGTACCACGGCGAGCTGGTCCAGACCGGTTCGCCGGCGGTCCTGTGCTCGGTGCTGCCGACGCACTGGCGCTCCAACAAGAGCTTGCCGTGTGCCTTCAAGGTGATCGCCCTGGACGACATCCCGGACAACACGCTGGTCAAGATCACGGCCGGCAACGACGAGAACTACTGCGGTGAGCTGCGCAACAATACCGCCGTCATGAAGAACCAGGTCGCCAAGTTCAACGATCTGCGCTTCGTCGGACGTTCCGGCCGCGGCAAGTCGTTCACGATCACGATCAGCATCAGCACGTACCCGTGCCAGATCGCCACCTACACCAAGGCCATCAAAGTAACCGTCGATGGACCGCGGGAACCACGAAGTAAGCAAAGTAAGTTTACTCATTTTCAGAGCCTACTACGAGACCTCGCTTTTTACGACGGCGCCAAGTTTCCAATAAACTCCGCGTTTTTGTTTGGAGCAGAAGGCGCCACCGTCCACGGTGTTTACCATATGCTGTAGCATTAAAAATTAATCACCTCGAAATTGGGTCGTTCCCCCTCGCGTGAAACAAAAGAGACTTCCGGACGTCTTTTTCTTTGATAATTTAAACATGAGTTCCCCCCATCCGGCTGGAACCGCCGCCTTCTTCCACGTAAACATTTCACACATCTCGCCTTACGCGAGCTCTCTTCTTCAAAGAGAAACGCCTGCTTTGATATTCTAAGAGCTTCCTGTCTCCCCCCAAACAACTCCTCCCTCCTCCAAATCCCAAACCCCCCAAACACCGTCACTAATCCGGATCTTCTTCTCCTTTTCCAGACTTTGCCTACGGCCATCCGGGCGCGTTCAACCCGTTCATGCTGAACCCGGGCTGGCTGGACGCGGCGTACATGAACTACGCCTGGTCCGACTACTTCCGGCAGCACCAGCAGCTGCAGGCCCAACAGACGGGCGGCGCCCAACCCGGCCAGACCACGCCGACCGGAGTTGGAAAAGGTAACTATCGAAGACTGTGTTTTTTTGGTTAGAAAATTCAAAGTGCATCGTCAACGTTTCGACCCAACCTTCCTCAGGGGGGGTGGTTTCAGTTCAACACCCCACCACTTGCTCGCGCGCAAATCTTCCCATCGATTTCGGATTAAAAACCGCCACCACACTGACAAATCGCAACCGCACGCAATTTCCAATCCGCGCGGCCTGTAGTCACCTTTTTCCAGTGGCCGCCGCCGCGACTCGTTGCGGTGATTTTGGGGTGCACCGCTTAGCGGCACCACCGTCCGTACGAACGAAATGCATTTTAACTGTTAGTGCAAAGCTTAGTTGTTTTAATAGGATAAATGGATTTTTTTTTTTTTGTACGGGGGCTACGCGACCGGAGGTCGCGAACAACGTCCCCCTTTTTTTAAGGGTGTGAAGGAAACTCTCCCCCGATAAAAAAAAACTCAATTAATTTTAAATTACAATGAAAATGGAAAATTGTCGGTTTTGGATTGCACCGAAATTTGTGCGCGCGCGAGAAAGCCTAGAGCTTTTCGGTTCTTCTCCTTTTTTTGTGCGAATTTTATGCATCGATAACGCGCCCTGGTTGAGTGGCGTTGAATGGTGCAGCGGCGAAAAAAAAAGCGGACGGTTTTCCAGTAACGTCACTGGCGGGGAATTAAAATTGCATATAAAAATCAATTCCTGGGGGATTGATTTTGCTTGTTTTTTGTTGCACACGGTTACGGTTTTTATCGGTGGTGTCTCTTTTTCACTCGTTTTTATTTTTTGTGCTGGGTGTGTACAATGTTCCGGAGCGCTTGCGGCACTTCCGCCGTAATCCGATCAGGAACGGCTGAGGGGTTGGGAAAGAAGCGACGATGCACTTAATCCCTGCTGGCAACGACAACGGTCCGGAATGGAAGTTGTTCATTCTGCGAAGAAGATTATACTGATGGTTTCTCTTTTATTCTCTGTTTCTTCCAGGATCTCCAACGCTACCGGTGACACCGAACGGAACTCCGACCCAGACAACGGGTCCCATGCTGCCGACTCCTCCGGCCGATTTCATGCCGGGAGCGGTACCGAACGCCCCCAACGGACCGGCTCCGGTCCTGCCCAACGGAATGACCTACCTGCCACAGTTCCCCTTCGGACCGCAGTCCCACTTCCTGCCTTACGACATCTCACCACTTCGTGCCAACGGGCTCCGCACGGCGGCCGATCCGCACCAGATCCCCGCCACCATGACCATCCCCGGCGCCCCGGACTACAACTCCTCGTCCCGCCTCTCCCCGGCCTCCTCCCGCAACTCGACCTCCTCCCCTCCCTCCACGATCAACGCGTCCCAAACCAAGATCAGCTTCTCCCTAGAGCTGAACTCCACCGGCGAGCACTCCTCCGCCGAAGAGTCCGACGACGAGCACATCGACGTGGTCAAATCGGCCTTCGTGCCCATCCTGCGGCCCCTCCCCACCTCCTCCGCGGACACCACCCAGGAGCCCAAGTCGGAAACGCCCGACTCCACCACCATGCCGAGCTCACCGCCAAAACCCCGCTGCGAACTGAAGGCGCCCTCCTCCAAGAAGCCCCAGCTGCACGAGACCGCCCCCAGCGAACCGGCCTCGCCGGAAGCCACCAAGCTCAAATCACCGGACGGCATCCTGATCAAGCAGTCGGCCAAGTCCGTGTGGCGACCCTATTGAGAGTACGCACGACTCTACCGCCAGGTCGCCGCCTCCCTCGCGGCCATGGCGGGGTCGCCCTGCCGGACAGGACGCCCCCAAAACAACCACAACAACTAGCTTGTAGGTCAGCTCTGGTGATATTAATCTTAATCTGTACATAGTGGTGGTGTCCCGCTCGTTTCACACACACACAAACGCGTAGATTTCTTTTATATTTGGAATATAACAAGACGAATCAAAACCAATCGTTGTGTAAACTAGTTGAGAGCTCTGTTTTCCGTTGAAAAACGCCGATCATTAGAGTTGTGATAGACTCAACGCGTACAATCCTGTACATAACCTCCAAATCATGAAATATTTTTTAGTTTAACCCCCTCCCAAAAAAACCCTCGTTAGATGATAGTAAGGATTATTTAATAAATTACCCCTAGTTTAGTGAACGCTACTGAGAAATTAAAAAAAACAGGTACATTTTATATAGTACAAATCTGGAAATATTTAATTAAAAAAAGTGCGCACCGCGCACTGTGCGCGCGACAAACGTGACGAAATAAAAGTTTATAAAAAAAAATCTAAATTAAAAAAACCCGCTCTCTCTTCTCACTACGAAAAATTGAGAAACGGCGCTTCGCGCCCTTTAATATTCGCTTTGAAAGAAAAACTAAAATCCGGGAAGGGTGATTACAGCTCGCATCGAAGTCGCAGTTTGACAAGTCGTCCCTTTTTGTCGGGGGATTCGTTCCGCAGTTCACGTGTTCCCGAGTCGGTGAAAGTGCTAAATTTGTTAGTTTTTTTTCGACTTAGTGCTGATTTAGTGCCAACTTATGACTGATTTAAGACTAATTTTGACGCGTAGCACTAAATCGATCGTAAATTAGCACTAATTCTGAAAACGTTTGCTACCTTCCCTCGCTCAGGTTTCAAGGCTGTTGAAAGCCGCTCCATTCAAAGGTTTGTTCTACTCGCAATTGTGCCAACTGGAAGGGAAGAAGGACGAAAGAGGAATCACGCGGGGCTCTACAAATAGAGTTCACACTGCTGTGCAGTTCAGTGCACAAGGCGTATGATTTAGGGGCGAGGGACGAGTCGGTTGGGTTCGGTTTTGCCTGCCTGCCTGCCGAGAGTTTTTGGAATTTGACTGGAGTAAAGTGAAGGATGTCGTTTGGTTTACAGCTAACGTTGATCGTCATTTCTTTTTCGGTTGGTTTTTGGGTGTAGGACGTGTTCACAAGTTTGTGTGTGAATTGAAGTTGAAGGGCTGGGTGACAAATGATTGTTTAACTTTCGGAATAATTTTAGAGACGACGAGTTAACATAAAAGAACATATTAAAACTCAAGAATATTCAAACATTGATCAATATGAAATATCATTCCATTCTTGGCAGTTAAAAATTGCCTTAGACAAAACTGATACTTTGCAAAAACCTTTCTTTAGATTTTTTTTTATATCTGAGTAATTTCCTAGGGCTTCACAATTCTTTGTGAGATTTTTTATTTTGTATTTTTTTATTTGAATGATGCCTTGGCTTTATACAATTTTGCAGGCTATATTCAAAAAATGTATCTTGGAGGAGATATATTCTGATCGATTTCGTGTATCTGGCAAAATTGTCGGATATGATCAGGACTTTTTAAGGGGTTACATACATGTAAAAAATCACAAAATTTCATATTCAGAAAATTTATTAAATCAACTTAAAAGATGATTTTCAATCACTTTTGAAAGTTTAATGAAAATATTGTATGATTTAGGTAAGTTACAGACGATTTAAGCCGAAAATTTTGCTATACGCAAAGCGAACTGTCAAACTTTGCGAGCGTTTTTCTCTGAACAGAGTTGATTTACGGGTGCCACGATATCTCGAGATGGGTTGGACCAAATTGGCTGAAATTTGGGGTGAAGACTCGCAAGACAAATTCCGTGTGCATGACGAAGCCCGATTTTGAAATTTTGCATTTTTAAAAAATACATAAATCGAAAACTTTTGATTTTTTATATGAAAAACATAAAAATAAAAAGAAAATCCGGTTTAACGAGTCTTCACCAAAATTTTGAGCCGATTTGGTCAAGGTAGTGTTGAGATATCGTGGCACCCGTTTTTTGAAAATGCTAACTTCATATAGCTGTATCTCGGCAATGATACAACAAAATGTCTTAAAATTTATTTTGTTAATAGTTGAACATGTCTATTTTAATGTCCTGAAAACAGATTTAAAAAAATTTAAGTTTGTGCTCAAACCAACCTCTGACATGTTTGCCGATTAACATGTATGTAACCCCTTAAGAAAAAAAAAACATTTCCCGATTTTTTTATTTGACTTTTTATCACTAAAACTTTAATTCCTAAAAAAATCTAAAATCTAATTTAAATGCAAAAAATGCTAATAATTATAATCATTCTAAAAAAACACTATTTTCAAGTTAAAGCAGCGGTGCCCAAAGTTTTTGAAGCTCACAAAAGCTTGCGGACCAAATTATTATTTTTTTTAATGCAGTATCATTATTTCAATCTAGATTACATAAAAAATAATCTATCAGTTTATGATTTTTCAAATATCAGATATTTTTGTCATTTTCGTCATTTAAATATTAAAGAACAAAAAAAACGACGGATTTGTTAAAAAAAAACTTCCAATCAAATGGTAAATAATTATTAAATTCAGCAAAACAAAAAAAACAAAGCAAAAATATTATTCATATTACACCACGGTCTGATCAACGTCAAGGAGTGGCACAAATTTATGATTCAAAAATAAAATACAACTATAACGGTAAAACGAATAATTCTTCATTCAATTTTATTACAATTTTATTATATAATCGACTGATAAAAAATTCATCGAAATTTACTACTTTCAATTACATTCCAAAGTGCGAAATTGTTTCAAAAAGACAGCTTATTCAACAACATTATCAAATTTTCTTTTTATCAAAAGGTCCAATAAACAAAATTTTTATTTGTTGATTTTGGAGTGTCTTTGAATACTCCTGACTCCAGTTGGTTTCATAACACCCAAAAAGCAAAAAAAAAAAAACAAAATTTTGTTTGAGGAACTTTAAAAAAAAAACTTAAGATATTTGTTTTTCTTAAAACATAAAAAATGAAATTACAAGCCAGAATTTTAACATTTCAATGAAAAAGTTGTTGGAAAATGCAATATGCACTAGTTTAGTTAGTTTGCATTCTCTAGTTTTCAAAAAGTCTAAGTTAAGGCAAAAAATATTGTTTGGGAAGAAAAATACGCTGAGTTCACTAAATTTACAAATTCACTAAAATTGAAAATATTTTTAAACGAACTTGAACATGTAAGAAACGATAATAAACGCAGGGAAATTAAATTAAATTCACTCCAAGTGATTGCACTCGTTCGTTGAAATTTTAAAAAATTATGAAAAAAATATTTATTTTGCCTACTGATTTTTCAGGCCGACAAAAAACTTCAAAAAATATTTGCAGCAGCTTAAAAGCCACAAAAAAACACCTCGCGAGCCACATTGTACCCACAGGCCATACCTTAATTATTCCTGAGTTAAACGATTTTTATGGTAAAAATTTTAGAAAAATTATTTATTTTTTTTGCAATTTAAAAATAAAAATTGAAATACATTTTCCAAAAAAATGAATTTCCAGCAATTATTTTTTAATAACTAGGTTGATTTAAATGTTAAATTTCTGTTAAAAAAATTTTTCTTCGGTGTCATCTATCAAATCAAACCATCCACATTAACGACCCCCGGGTCTTTTGTGGTCTCTATTGCAAGTTTCTGCTCGAACCTAGGAGTCCGAAGGCTTGAATGGGGAGAGCACCCAAACCTATTTTTACTCCAAGGAACCATCCACCCCAGTGTTTGAACTGACGACCTTCGGATTGCGAGTCCAACCGCCGCCAGCGATTCCACCGGAGTAGGCTTGGTTTGGTGTGTTGTTTGTACTTATGGCATGGAGACGACTCCTACACCTGGAATGACTTAACGGCCTAACAATCAAGGTCGGGACCGACATTTTACTTCCTCATCCGATGGAAGGTTGGAGCAGATGGGAATCGAACCCAGAATCATCCGCTTACAAAGCGGACAGCGTAACCATTCGGCCACGCACTGCCACTGACATCTAATATTCCCTAATTTTTCAACTCGCGCTAACTCGGAAACTATTGGCTCGATTTTCGAACAAATTAATTAAAAAAAAATAAACTTTTATGAAATTTTCTGCTTACATTTGAAAAAGTCCAAAGCCATAGTTTTTTGCCCTTTGCAAAAATTACTTTTGATTTATAAAAAATCAAAATTTATTTTTTTGAATATGAAATGGAAATTACTGAGATTCAACAAATCAATGAAAAAAATGTTGAAAAATGTTTGATACAACAGAATTTTTTTTTGCGGTGCTGTACACCAACATTTTACAAAAACAATTATCATCGCAGTAAAAAATCATTTTCAATTGGGTTTTTAATTTCAGTTGATTACGCGTCTTTTTCCACTGAAATTTTTAAGCTTCTAGAAAAAAAAATAGTTTTGTTGTCCCCTGATTTGTCGAGCCAATATGGAAAGGGAGCAAACTCTGAATAATGTTTGCAATTGCTTTATTATGCAATAAACAATACAAAAAATCCAATACAGGATAAATTTGAAATATTTCAACATAATAATATAATTTGCCAAAAAATTGCTTTCAGTTTAAAAAAGAACAGCAATTGGTTGAAAAATTACTTTTTCAATAGTCATATTAAAATTTGTGATAATCTTAGAAATATCGTAATTCTAAATAAAAATATATTTAGAATTACGATATTTCTGAAGATATTTGCGTACATTTAATATTATTCTTGTTAAATGATCAAAATAGATGCATTGCAGTATGCAATCAGTTTATTTACTTAATATGAATAATTTATCGTCGATTTCGATCTCTGCTCCCATTTTAACAAAAAAAGGCTTCTAAGTGCATAATTTGAATAACGGAGAAATAAACGTGATAAACTTTGTCTTTGAATTAATATAAATTTACGCTCCTTGATGTTTTTGGAAGAGACGGAAAAACGAAAACTTGCTTTATAAGCCCAAATTGCCTGATCAGAAGAATACAAATAGATTTCTATTATAGAGCAATTCCAGCTCAAATCAGGAATTTTTCTGGTACTTTTGTACCCGACCCTCTCCGATTTCAATGAAACTTTGTAGACATGTTATCCTAGGCCTATATAAGCCATTTTTGTGTATATGGAGCCAATAGTACTCGAAAATAACATTTGAGAAGGTTGTATGGTATTTAAATATTTTTGCATTTTGTAATTTAAAATTACTGTATCTCGAAGCCATTGCGTCGTATCAAAAGCGGTCAAAGACAAACTTGTAGGAAATTGACGGCTTTCTGAAAAATACACTGAAACAAAAATACACGCCACATCTATGAGATTTTTGATTTTAGTCTAAAACTTAAATTTAAAGGTGATGTCACGATTTTTTTTCGCTCAAATTTTTTGTGGAAATAGCCTAAAATATTACCAAAAGACTGACGAAAAATGCAGGATGGTATGTCTCTCCTAAAAAAATACAAAAATCATTTACTAAAACTGTTTTTTTGAAAAGTGGTCTAAACGTCAACATTTTTGAAAACCGGTAGTGAGAATCGATTCTCCAGACAATTTTACATAAAAGTCTCCATATTGACCATTTTCCTATGTCCAATCCTTTGGAAGATACAGCGGTTTTAAAAATAAAAATGTTGAAAAAACGGGTTTTTTTGTGGTTTTTGACAATTTCTATATGACAGACTTGGTTTTTCAGTCTCGAAAATATTTTTACCGGAAAGCTCGTCCAATTTCCCATAAGATTGCCTTTGACAGCTTTTTGATTTATATCGTTTTTATATTTACGTTAGCAAATTTACTATCCTGGTTTCTACCACACTGAAAAAAATATTCTATTTTCAGTTATTAGCAATGTAATAAAGCTTATATCTGTAAGCCCATACATCCAATTGAAAAGTGATCAAAGACAATCTTATGGGAAATTGGACGAGCTTTCCGGTAAAAATATTTTCGAGACTGAAAAACTAAGTCTGTCATATAGAAATTGTCAAAAACCACCAAAAACCCGTTTTTTCAACATTTTTATTTTTAAAACCGCCAAGGATTGGACATAGGAAAATGGTCAATATGGAGACTTTTATGTAAAATTGTCTGGAAAATCGATTCCCACTACCGGTTTTAAAAAATTTTGGCGTTTAGACCACTTTTCAAAAAAATAGTTTTAGTAAATGATTTTTGTATTTTATTAGGAGCGACATACCATCCTGCATTTTTCGTCAGTCTTTTGGTAATATTTTAGGCTATTTCCACAAAAAATTTGAGCGAAAAAAAATCGTGACATCACCTTTAAATTTAAGTTTTAGACTAAAAAATCAAAAAATCTCATAGATGTGGCGTGTATTTTTGTTTCAGTGTATTTTTTTCAGAAAGCCCGTCCAATTTCCTACAAGTTTGTCTTTGACCACTTTTTGATACGACGCAATGGCTTCGAGATACAGTAATTTTTAAATTACAAAATGCAAAAATATTTAAATACCATACAACCTTCTCAAATGTTATTTTCGAGTACTATTGGCTCCATATACACAAAAATGGCTTATATAGGCCTAGGATAACATGTCTACAAAGTTTCATTGAAATCGGAGAGGGTCGGGTACAGAAGTACCAGAAAAATTCCTGATTTGAGCTGGAATTGCTCTATACAGTTTTCATAATAAATTGCTTGAAATGTCAAAATTGACGATTTGGATGGACATAGGATCGATACATGTCTTAAAATTATAATTTCGTATAGCTTAATATTTCAGATTTTTTTTTACATTGCCCAACACAAAATAATGTTTTTTTTTAAATTTCATTATTATTGATTTTGAAAACTATGCATAATTATTTAGACTATAAAACTGTTATGCGTTAAAATGATAATTAAAATCATGATAATGATAATTAAAATATTTGTTTTCTCGATTCCATTTAAATTTAATTTGCCGATTTTCACTATTTTGCAACAAAGTTGATAACACCTTGTTGGTTCACTTCTTATCAAGCTATTTTATACTTGATAATAGGTTGAACACATTCTTAAGAAGCTGATATACCAACATTAGGTGCCCGATGGAAACACATGCCCATCCCCAATAAATATGAAAAATTGCACTTTTATCAAATGCTCCAATTCGTGCCCTTACGCGTAGCTCAATTAATCAATTTCAAAACAGAATTCATCATCCAACGCAACACGCACCTTTTTCCGAACTCTTCCCCCGTGCAAACAGGTATCCTTAACGGGGTAAACAAAATCGAATTTGGCCATATGTCAAGTTTTTGTTCGAAAACGGCTCTCCTTTTCCCGATAGTTGTTATTGGCCAAACTCGCACCGTGTCCTCCTAACCACCCGCCGAGAACAAAGGTCTCCCGAGGAGGGGACGGGGAAAAAACGGCGATTGAAAAAATCGGCGTGTGAAATAAGCACAACAGAAAATCTGATTTGTAAAAATTCGCCACTATCGGGCCAGACCTTTTTACAACACAAATATGTACGGTGAAATAACTGCGCAGCAGGGACGTAGTCAGGTTTTTGGTGTGAAACGAAAGTTTTCGTTGAAAAAAACGAAAAAAAAATTAATTCGATCCTCAACTCGAATTGTTGGTGCAATCACTGCGCTGCAGCAGTCTGTCGCTGTGTCAAACTTGACAGAAGTGAAAACAGCGACTGAACGTTACGTGTGTTGTGTGTTGACACACACAAAGTGCACACACACACTCAGGGTGCACGCGCGCGAATCCGGGAAATATCGAGTAAATATTGACATTAATTTTCACAATAGTGTTTTGTTTCGCCGGTCTGGACGAATTTTGAAATGCTCGAAACCAGAAAGGGGGAAAACCGTTGGTGTTGACACACAGCACGAGACCCTCGAGGGTTTCCTTGACGGGGCGGGCGGACGGGCGTGATGCGGTAGTGGCCAACGTGAAGGGCTTCACCGTTTCTCGTTGAGGAGTTGGGTTTTGGCGAGCTGAAGAGTGCAGCACGTTGCAAGGAGTCCAATTGTTCTTTTGAAAGCATGGGCAGAAAGGCTGTCAGTTGTGGTAATTAATGGTGAGTCACAATTTTGCAAGACAAAAAATCAGAAACTAAATACCAAAAGATTCTACAAGAGACTGAATCCCAATAAAAATTTGAGAAAATCAAAAAAAAAAACAAAAAGTTCTTTTTTTTGTAACATGATGATTTTTTCAACACGAGCCGTTCGAGATCTGATAAAAAACGAGTTTTTCAAAAAAAATCATACTACAATTATGTGATTTTAGAATCACCCTATGAATTAACTCAAATGTTCATGTGTTTTGAATAATTTTGAATAATAACAACATTGAACAGAATTACCTACTTTTTGATACAAGTGCAGAAAAGTATAAATTTTAAGTTTTACTCTTCGATTCTCTTTCTTTGATAGTGAAAAGTAGGCCGTTTCATCGTTCGAGAATGACAGGAAAAGTAAATCAATTTACTACAAAAATCTGGAAATCTTTTGTTTCTCCTCATTTGGTAAACAATGAATCCGTTTGAATATTCGATTAAAAACCAAAACCTGTATTCAACCCTCTTTTCGAAACATCTGCTGAAAGTTAAAATTTTCAGCACTCAAATGAAAGCTATAATGAACTTTTCAGCACTTTTGTTTTTAGTGATGATATGTAGACCATTTCGTTGCTTTATAAATTCGATGCAAATATTGTTCATAGTTTCTGTGCCTCGACTCTGCACAGTAAAAAAAACATGGTAATATTACATCAACTTTTATATCAAAAAATGTGTAATTTTACCTCTGAAATTGTGTAATTTCCCTTTCAGTCTAAATTGATGTAAAATTACTTCATAAAAGAGGTTATATTGAACCATCCAAAATTACACCTTCCAAATTCACACAATTGTTTACTGTGTGGCCAAGGTCGAGGGAAGGGCAAAAAAAATAAAAATTTGATAATTAAAAATACAAGCCAGAATTTCAACCTTTCAATGAAAAAACCATTGGACATTAAACACCCGTACAGTTGATTTGCAAACATAAGTTTTCAAATAATGTAAGATCTGACAAAAAAATATTTTTTGCGAAAAAAATACTTTTTGCTGTTTCGTAATATTTGTTTTGCCCCTTGATTTTTTTTGTAATCGTAATTAGTACCACACAGTAAAAAAAATGATGGTACACTGAAATCGAGTTTTTTGGATTACTTAATAAGAAAAGGAGGCAAAATTCCTAGAATTTAGGAATTTAGTACTTTTTTTTATTTCAGTGTAGTATTACATCTTGGAATGAGTACATCTTTTATGTCAAGAAAAAAGAGTAATTTTACCTCTAAAAATGTGTAAATTTACCTCTTTTTAAGTCTAAATTGAGGTAATATTACATAATAATAGAGGTAATATTAAACCTTCCAATTTTACACCTGGGTCATTCCATCTGAAGCGGAACAGCATTTGAAAATTACCCTCTCCGATCCTGCTCAAATTTGGCAGAGCTGTTGATACTATCAAAACATGCAAGAATCCCGAATTTCATCCAAATCGGACCACCCCCTCCATTTTTGTACCTCCTCAAAAAATCGACTTTTTGGCGATTTTTGACCAAACCTTCAAGTTCCAAACGACGATAACTCAGGAACTACAAATCTTAGAGGGTCGGTCTTAGACTCAATTTTGAAGGAAATTGGACGTAGAATCCATTTCCGTGATCAAAATGTTGATTAATACATTTTGTCTACCTGTATTGCGCAATTGAAAACTTTAAACGGCCGTATCTCAAAACACCCCAACTTATTTTTTTTTATTTGACCTCACCATCGTGTTCCCCGGCCAATTTTACATAAGAATCACTTATCGACAAAAGGAATATGTTTCGTTCCAGAGATATCGAATTTTAAAGTTTTGTGTTTTCGAGATTACCTACATCAGCTTCATTCGCCGCATCTGCTAGAAGCACACAGGCGGGCTGATCAATAACTGCTACCTGGTCATTTATTGAAATAATATTTCATCATAAATAATCTTTATCAAAGTGGTCAAAAATTTACTGTATAACACTGTAGGAAACTGGAGTTGAATCACGAATGTTTATCTGCTCAAAACAATGAATGAAGTGAATTTCTGTGCTAACCCACAGGACAGAGCAATAACGACACACAGTAAAGGGCAGAATTGGATTCCGACGGAGCGAGCAGGAAAATGCAATTAATCTTGTTAATAACACTGAACAATAAGTACACGATACATTACTGAGTAAAAAATATGAGCATGAGCATGAGCATGAGCATGATAGATCACCCATGGTTGCCCCTCCGTTGCTGAACAGAACCGTAATATCCTTTCAGCACTACTGATCATAGGCTTCGACGATCTAGTGGTGTTTCCCTTATCAACAGCATGTATGAATGCGCCGAAAAGATAAAACACCATGATTGCTAAAACTAGATCAGTTGCGAATAGGTAACAGTCATTGGCCACCAACGGCGCCCGCCATGTCAGTTTGTAGATCTCGATTTTAAGGGACGGGAATGTTAGTTAGCGCAGGTTGCTACTAGGGCAGCTGATTTACTCTGTGCTTACACCCCACAAGCGCCAGGAACCTAAAAATTTGTTAGTAGGATAGGGTGTTTGGTCAGGATTCATCATAGAAGATGATGATGCGACCCAAAATAATAGTGTTTGTTGAAAGGTATTATGATTTATTCTCAAGGCAAGCAATCGGATGCTGCGGATGAGACATTTCCCGTTTATCGGCTGTTAACTTTTAATTGAAATGGTTTAATCTTTGACAGCCGGCTGTGGAAAGATAGAACCAAAATTATTTGTAATTAAATGATGAAGGATTTAACAGTCTGACTTTTAATTGAGATGTTTTTACGATTTTTACATGATTCATGTTTAGTGGGGTACTGATTAACGAAGCGAACGACGAGTTACGATGTTTATCGAGCTGAAATGGTATGATAAGGTTTTGTTGTTATTGCACACCGACGACGAACGCGAAAAAACCCTGCGACCCGACCGAAAGGCATCGCAAATCAGACTCACATTACTGAGTAAAAAATATGAACAAAAATTAATAAAATTTGTTGATACGTTGTACTCTAGTGACGGACGATCACAAGGAGTAGGAAAAGGATTTCTGGAAAGTATAAAACTGAAAAATGTAAGAAAATCACAAAGTTTGATCTGCTGCAAAGCGGCTAATTCCCCAAATTTAGTTGCGATGATTTCGACACCGTCCGAACAACAGTTTTTTTTTTCTTACATCATTCTTGGATTCTTTTAATCAAATGGAGCTGGCTCACAATATTAAAATTGATTTAATATGATCATAAATAGGATTTGCCAAATTATGGTAAAGTGTCAATAATGAACTATAATAATAATAATAATAAAGCAGGTTTTGGGGTTTTTGCTGAATGGCACTATTTTGCTACCGCTCATGATGAAGGCCCTAGTCATGGCCTCGGAGGTACTCTAAAACGGTTAGCAACACGTAAAATAACCCAATAAATATTCCTTTCACAAAAATAGATTGATCAAGGTAGGGGAACAGCATCTAATTCCAGCGTTCCTCTTATGTTGCCATATCAGCGCTTTGGCATTCAATTACAGCTGATTAAAAGCGTTTTCAACTGAAATCGAGTGATAAATAGCTCAATAAGAAGTGAACAAGCAAGTTTCTATCAAAAGTTTTGCAAAATTTGTTGTTTAAATAGTGAAAATGAGCAAATTGGACGAAACTAGGAGCGAGGACTTAACCTGCCAAACATACCTGAATTTCCCCTATTAGCCATTTGAATCATCTCCTAGAACACCAGGTAGCAGTTATTGAACAGCCCGCCTGTGTGCTTCTAGCAGATGCGGTGAATGAAGCTGATGTAGGTAATCTCGAAAACACAAAACTTTAAAATTCGATATCTCAGGAACGAAACATATTCCTTTTTGTCGATAAGTGATTCTTATGTAAAATTGGCCGGGGAACACGATGGTGAGGTCAAATTAAAAATATAAGTTGGGGTGTTTTGAGATACGGCCGTTTAAAGTTTTCAATTGCGCAATACAGGTAGAAAAAATAAATTAATCAAAAATTTGACCACAGAAATGGATTCTACGTCCAATTTCCTTCAAAATTGAGCCCAAGACCGACCCTCTAAGATTTGTGGTTCCTGAGTTATCGTCGTTTGAAACTTGAAGGTTTGGTCAAAAATTGCCAAAAAGTCGATTTTTTGGGGAGGTACAAAAATTGAGGGGGTGGTCCGATTTTGATGAAATTCGGGATTCTTGCATGTTTTGATAGTATTAACAGCTCTGCCAAATTTGAGCAGGATCGGAGAGGGTAATTTTCAAATTTGCACTTTTTCGTGCACAGTTGAGATGGAATGACCCACCTTCCAAATTCACAAAAAAAAAATCTGTGTAGCCTAATGACAGGAAAAGTTATTATTTTAAAAACATAGTTCAAAGGAAGGATTTTAAATTGGGATTGCTTACTTCTTAATTGATGCGTTTCAACCTTAATTTTTTTGTTGATAATTGTTGGGTCAAATATGATGTTTTTTAATAACATTTTTTTACAGATTTCAATAAAAAAAATCATAACGGATGTTGGCTGTTAGTGTCAGTAAATGCTTAAAACTCAAAAAAAACTTTAAAAAATATTTTCAGAAATGAAAATTTTGTTTTCTAAACAATTATTAAAAAATAAAATTTATTCTACATATCATAGTCCCGAACTCATTCAGATGAAGACGCAAAATGAATATAAAAATCACTAATTATAGTTTAAATACACACTAAAAAATATAACATACATTTATATTCCATCTGGGAATGAGTACAATTTTTATGTAAAAAAAATATTTGATTACACCTCTGAAAATGTGTAAATTTACCACTTTCCGTTGAATTGCCACTTTTACAGTAAAGAGTGCATAATTGGCAAAGGGAGCGCGTGGTCGTGAAAAATATTCGGAGTGAAAAGTGATTTTTTTGTGTGTGCCTTTTGTTTCGCATTTTTGTGGTGAATTGTGTGCTGCGTGGAGAAGATTTCCCTCTGAAAATGCAGCGTCATCAGTGCAAAGAGAGCGCGTGGTCGTAAAAAGCCCTTCCTATATCATCGTTGATCAGAAGGCACGTCGTCGGGTGGATTGTGTTTAAATTTTTCGAATAAGGTTTATTTTTGCGGTGAAAAAGCCATTTCTGTATAATGATCGAAAGACGCACTGACAATTTGGATCGTCGAGTACTGTGTGTGAGTGATTTTGTGTGTTAACCAGTAAGACCTTCCCATAGCACCGTTGCTCGGAAGGCTCGCCGACGGGTCTGTTATGAAAGTCCTCCCCAAAGCGTCGTAGCTCGGGAGGCATCGAAAAGCCAATACATAATCCTACTAACCCAAAAAAAATTAATCACGTGATGCTTGAAGGAGATGCTGTGGATTCAACGGTCTCAAGCGGTATCAACAAGTATATAGCGAAAAACTATGTGCTTGATGAGTCTGCAACTTCAACTATCGGACTAACATTCCTCCCTTTCGTTGAACTGCAGGCTTCTTGGGAGGGCGCCGGTATTGACTAATAAAGTAGGGATCTTCAGAGGTTAAACAGTGAACGGATGGTTGGCTCCCACTGATCATTTTTGATTGATTGTTTAACTTCAGCTGATCTGTCAATAACGGAGTAGCAGCTCATTGGCAGTCAACCATGCTCATGCTCATGCTCAATTGCCACTTTTACAGTAAACATTGAGGTGATATTACACCATTAAAGGATATAATATAAAATCTTCTAATTTTGCACGTTCTAGATTTACACATTTTTTTACTACGTAACATTTGCAAAAATAAAGAATAATGTGTAAAGCTGTGAATTCTACACAGATTTTTAAAGATTTTTTTCATAAACAAGTTCTAAGATTTAGTCAAGGAAATCGAAAAAGGGCTAATTTTCTTGTGTCTAACGGAAAATCGTGTAACAGGCCAGGATTAGATGGATCTAGACTGCTTAGTCCAAATATCGCGGTCACGAAGCCGAATTTCTTAAGGGAAGCGAGATATTCAAGATGGCGTCCAATATGGTGATGAGAGAATCTTCAAGTATTTTTAAACAACCTGAAACAGGATGGTGACTGTTCAAATTTAATCAATTTGAGGTCGCTGAATCCAAATATGGCCATAACAATCGGTCACGGCGACCCTAGAGCGTGTTTTCCAAAATGGCGTCCAGTTTGGCAATTGGAGAATATTCGTGAATTTTTCAAACGACGTGTAAAAGGCTTGTGACCGATCAAATTTTACTAATTTGGGGTCGCTGAACCCGAATATGACCCGAATATTGGACGCCATCGTAAATAACACGCTCTAAGGTCGATGACCGATGTTTATGGTCATATTCGGGTTCAGCGGACCCAAATTAGTTCAATTTGATCGTTCACAATCCTGTTACATGTCGTTTAATAATTCACGAATATTCTCCAATCGCCATACTGGACGCCATTTGGATAACACGCCATGACGGCGTCCCGTGACATTCGCTAAGCTAAATAAAACAAATCAAATCATCCAAACACGATTTTATAAAAATTTAAAAGCTTTCCATTCAATGCTTTTTAAAGATTCAAAATTGGTTTAAAAATAGTTCATTTAGGTTTTTTGTTCTAAGCCCGTCTAGAGACTGGATCTTAGAGGGTCGGTCGTGGACATCACTAATAATAAAATAAACTTAAAAAAGATTTGTATTAACCTTAATGAGATCAATAGAAATCAAACTAGATGATAGGGACATAGAAGAGACCAAAAAAATAAAGAACACCAAATGATACCAATATACACAAAAAGAGAGACCAAAGAGATACAAAACTACGGCAGAATAAAAATAGAAATGATACCATCGACTTATTCTCTATGCAAATGTACCGTCCTTCAATCATACCCTACATTACCGATCATGTTACGCAAAACCAAACCGGGAAACCTTCGACTCGAATTAATCGAACATCAATCAGTAGCTCAAAATCAAAGAGGAAGAACGCATCGACTTGAGCATATATCCCATCATCATCATCTCGGATACCAGGGCTGTCCCTGAGGGATCACTTGAAGAGGAAGACGCAGGCAAGTAGGAAGCAAAAAAAAGGGTCGTTACAAGCATCCCTTCTGTGACACATGCAATAAACATGAACTCAAATGTTGCCTTCCGTGTCGCTGCTCTGTCAATGACCCTCTGATTTTGTTTCCTTCTATTTGCTCCCAGTAACACAAATGCGATGCGAAATAAAATATAAATTATGCAAATTTTATTATTCATTTCTATAAATTTAGCTACTCCCGGCGGCGTCGTCGTTGTCGTCATCATGCCCTTTGCTTGTTTGCCCTCACCCAAAAGAAAAGTAACTTCTTCCAGCAGGTCCTTTTCGCCTGCTTCTCCTCAAGAAATCGAGAAAGAAGAGATTGATTTTCGATTCCAATGATAGGCTTACCGCCACCACCATCGCCGCCGCTTCTGTTTGCCTTGATTGCGTGTTCCGGGGAGGATCCCCAAACCCCCGAAAGATTTTGGGATGTTCCCCAAGACCGAGGAGATATGGTTTGGTTTTTGGGCTTGAAGACGGCGGCGACAAACCAAACCCGAAACCGACCGACCAACCGACCTGCGAATCAACACGTCTTACCGGGTCTTTCGTTGAAAATTAGGTGGGGGATGCGATTTTCTTCGGGGTTAGGGTGACCTTAAGGTTGGAAATTACGGGACGTGACGAGGGACATTTTGAGAGTTGAGGTTAGCCCTTTGAAAAAAATGCAACATCTGCTTTTCGGTTAAGATTGACAAATTACGAGTCTCGACTAACATGTGAGCTGAGTTAGCGCTTTGACTTTTTTCAGTGTTACGATAGCTCTTTGAAAATTTTGTGTGTTGATTTAACTCATAAACCTCTTAGGTATGAACAATGAGATTAAATTTGAATGAAAAAAAATAAAGGACATTTTTTCTATTATTATTGAGTGAGTGATAGTTAGCTCTTTATGTTATTGAATGCAATATTTGCTTTTTGTTATAGATTGGAAAATAACGAGTCAAAACTAAAGTGTGCGGTGAGTTAGCCCTATAGAATTTGAGTTGAGTGTTGTAAGTATAATAAACCTTTTGATAGAATACAGCTAAGTGAGCCCTTATTATCATGAAAACTTTTAGTGTAGAGTAAGCCCATTATTTATTGAGGTTTAATCAAGAAGAAGGTTACAGATTATTTAACTAAATGAGATGAAATGAGATAATTTTGTGAGAAAAGGGCTTACTTTAACATAATAAAAAAAAAACAAAAGTCGGCCAGGTTAGCCCTTTCAACTTCTTAATGGTACAAGTTAGGTTTGTAAGTAGAGTTAACTCTTAAGATCAACTTGAGAAATTGTTGAAATTGAAATTGATGATATTCAGCATTATATTTATAACTACTTTTACACGAAGAGAGTTATAGATTATTCAACTCATTGAACATTACTTAAAGATGAGATAGTGTCGTTAGTAAAGTTAGCCCTTTGGCATAATAAAAAAAAACGTATTACGCACCAATCAGAAAATAATGGCGGCTAACATAGCTCATTTAATTGCTCATTAGGACGAGTAAGTGTTTTAAGAAGAGTTAGCCCTTCAACAAACGATGACTTGAGAGGAGGTTAAAGTTGTTATTGACTTTCGTGTCAGATTGCTTTTCGAGAATACCAAATAGACAGTTAGCCTTTTTATCAATTGCGAGTTTACAAGAAGATTGCTAGTAATTATTTATCTCAGGACGAGCGATGGTTGTGACAAAATAATGTTTTGGATTTTTTAAACTATTGACAGACACATGTGATATTTTTCTATTAAGCCATGTTAGCCCATTGAAAAAATATGACTTGTGAATTGAGTTATTTCTTTAACAGAAAAATATTAAAGCACGTACTATGCAAGAAGATGGTCTATGATTTTCTGGTAGGACATTTTACAAGGACAAATTAGTGTGGTTAGTAGAGTTAGCCCTTTGCTCAACTATAATGTTAAAATGAGTTTGACCTTTGACAAACAAATTTCGAAGAACTTTTTACCCAAACCGATAGTTGGCTAACCCAAGTAGCAAAATGTCACAAGATTTCTACAACAGCTCTTCCAGATAGTTATAGCAGTTTGAGCCTGTAGCTATCTTGAAGAGTTCTTCCAACAAATAATTTAATGGAAAAAAAAGAAAAAAAAAGAACAAAAAAGAGAAAAAAAAAAGAAGACGAAGAAGGAAAAAAACGGAATAAACTGAAAAAAAATAAAAAAAAACGAAGAAAAAAAATGGGAATAAGAAAAAAGCAGCAAAAAAAGATAAAAATATAACAGAAAATTGAATCAAAGAAAAAAATAACGAAAAAAAGAAAATAGAAGAAAAAAATGATAAATAGAAACAAAAAAAAGAATAACAAAAACTACAAAATCAGAAAAAAAAGAAAAGAAGAAAAAAAGAGATAAGCAATAAAAAAAAGAAAGAAAGAAAAGCAAAAGAAGAAAAGAGAATAAGAATAAGAGCAAGAAAAAAACTAAAAAAAAAGACAGAAAATTGAATGAAAGATTGTTTTTTGAAGAAAAAAAATAAAAAAAGAAGAAAAAAATGATAAATAGAAACAGAAAAAAAGAACAAAAAACAACAAAATCAGGAAAAAAAGAAAAGAAAAGAGGAAAAGGAGAAAAAAGAAAGAGATAAAAAATAAAAAAAAAAGAAAGAAAGAAAAAATACGAAAAGCAAAAAAGAAATGCAAAAAAAGAGAATGAAAATAAAAATAAGAAAAAATTAAAATAGGAAAAAAAGTAAAAAAAGTCAACACAAGAAGAAAAAAGGAAGAAAAAAAAAAGAAAAAAAAGTAAAAAAAGAAGAAGAGAGAAAAAAAGAGTAATAAACTGAAAAGAAAAAAGAAAAAAGGGAATAAGAAAAAAGCAGCAAAAAAAGATAAAAAAAATAACAGAAAATTTAATAAAAGAAAAAAATAACGAAAAAAACCAAAAAAGCAAATAGAAGAGAAAAAAAGGATAGATAGAAACAGAAAAAAAGAATTTAAAAAAACTACAAAATCAGAAAAAAAAGAAAAAAAAGATAAGCAATAAAAAAAAGAAAGAAAAGCAAAAGAAAAAAGAGAATAAGAGTAAGAAAAAAAATTAAAAAAAGAAAAAAAAGTAAAAAAGAAAAAATATTTCATGGAAAAAAAAAAGAAAAAAAAAAGAAGAAGAAGAGAGAAAAAAGAATTTAAAAATTAAAAAAAGTAAAAAAAAATAAGAAAAAAAGGCAAAAAAAGAATAAAAATTAAGACATAGAGTTGAATGAAAGATTGTTTTTTAAAGAAAAAAAGGATAAATAGAAACAGAAAAAAGAACAAAAAAAACTACAAAATCAGAAAAAAAAGAATAAAAAAGAGGAAAAGGAGAAAAAAAGAAAGAGATAAAAAATAAATAAACAAAGAGTCACCCTAGAGCCGCGCCAAAAGGTTGAATTCCCAAAAGTGGATGGGCTGCCACTGCCGCTCGTGCTAAGGTTAAAAGTAAATAGAGGAAATTAAATTTGGTTGTATTTAAGCTGATGACAATGGTTTCGAGTTTTTGGGGGGTGACTCGGCGTCGTCGTCGCCGGCCTTTTCGCCGCACACGTCTTGGAGAGGGAGGGGGGTTTTCCGAGGAAAAAGGTGACAATGATCATGTTGTTAGACTGTTGGCTGCCCTTCTGGTAGATAGCGTGCGATGGTGATGACGAAGGGAGAGACTGCTGATTGGGATGATGTGAGCAAATAATCAGTCGTCACGCGGGGTGGGTCGTGGCTTGTTTTGGCACCACGTCTGTGTGTGGAAGCGAAGCCAGTCACTGGGACGACGCACTTTTCGAGCGGTGTCTCGTTTGCAGTTGTATAGGAGCTCTTTAAGGAGTGCTTAATTCAATTTAGAGGATATTTACATTCGAGATTTGTCACCCTAAATTTGGGGTGTTGCTTCTCGACCAAGAGGGAGAGGTGTTGCGTTTCGCCACTTTCCAGATAAAGTGGAATTTGAAAAGTGGAAAATGTGATATTTCTTAAAGTTTTTCAAAATCATTTTAATTGGAAATGTAAAATCAATTGCTGCCAGCTCAATCAAACCAATGACAAAGTCAAACATGTGAATTAATTGGTTTTCATCAGCCCAAAACCCGTTAACCGTTCTCGTTCAGGAATGTCCGACTAACAAAAAAAGGTCCCCAACCGGTTGAGCGCTACCAACGGCACTCGCAATTACTAATCAGTGAAATTGGTGACATCTAGAGAGCAAACAGCGTTGACTGATGGAATTGGCTAACTGACTCTATAGCTGACCAAATCCCCGCTGGACACGTGAGTGAGGCCACAATCCGTTGGACCCTTCGTTGGG
The DNA here is from genome assembly GCF_015732765.1 of Culex quinquefasciatus. Classification (NCBI taxonomy): domain Eukaryota; kingdom Metazoa; phylum Arthropoda; class Insecta; order Diptera; family Culicidae; genus Culex; species Culex quinquefasciatus. The sequence goes on from NC_051861.1 coordinate 124,187,120, forward strand.
GGTGAGATTTACTTTTTTTGTTCGGTTCAGTTTGACGCAATCACAGTTCCAGCGCTAAAGTTAATTAGCTTAGCTTTAAATTCACTTTACAAATAGAACGGAATTTGCGTTCATCGCTGGATGGTCGTTTTTTTTTTGGGAGGGAAATTTAGCTGGATCATGGCTAAAGCTGATTTGTTGTAAGGTGATTAGAACGATTGCATAGGAAAAGTTGATTAGGTTTTCAATCGTGTACTGAGTCTTTTTTCAAATTCATTAATTTTTAATTGAATACAATTCATTGCATTATTGATTGATTATAACTTTGAAATACTGCGAGATCGCAATCAACATTATTGCAGGTGGCTATGTTACAGACATGACCAATATGGCAAAGAGCTTTTCAAGAAGCTTTTCAAATAAAATTTAAAAAAAAATCCATCTGTAATCTAAATATACCTTAAAATCTTCAACACTTTTCTATGTATTACAAAGTATCCAAATTTCCAATCCAAACACAACCTAAACGACTCACCCAGCTTTCGATAACTCTCGTGCCACGTCGAACCCTCTATTTTGGGAGGCCTCCCCCCCTTCTGCACACACGTGTCTGGGTTTGCGGTACCAGCTGTAGGTACTACTGCAGCATTTCCAAGGGAGGGAAGAAGCGCACCAAAAACTGCGAAAAAATCAATCAAATCCGGAGGAAAGAAATCAAAATCGTACTTCCCGCGCCGTTTCACTCTCTGCGAAGAAGAAGTTGCACACACGAGAATTTCGGGGGCTGTTTTTGCTCGTTTGTTGCAACATATGTGCGGCATGTCAGTTTTTGGGTATCCTTGTCAGGACCTTACCGACCCTCCTCCCGACCCTGGTTGAATCTGGGGGAAGGGTTTCCCGCAAGGAAGCTCACATGTGTTGTCAGAGGTTTTTTTTCGGAGGGGGGTTGCTTTTGATGGGAACATGTCTGTTATTTTCCGGGGTTTTTTTTGGTGCACTGGAAATGGATTTTTTTTTCGGGCGGGAAAAGTTTGTCAATAGGGTTGGTGGAGCTATTTTAGTTCAACTTAGTTTCTGAATGATCTGTAATTTTTTAAGATCTGGTAACCATATCGCAAATTATTACCAGTATAGTGATATTTATGTACTTTTTTAAGTTGGCTCACGCAATTCAGATGAAATCAATTTCCAGATCCATCTAAATTACCTACAATTTTCTTACGACCTGGTTACCCTATCTCAAAATATGACGATTTTAGAAACGTTAACAATTTTTAAGAAGTTAGATCTTAGTGAATTCGAGAAAAAATGATTTAACAATCCATCGTTGAATAAATAAATTAAGTACCTTCTCAATAACCTATACTTTGAGAAGATTTGGTAACCCTATCTAAAGTTATGACCATTTAAGTAAAAATGTCGAAGTCAGATCTTGGTAATTCGGATAAAAATGATAACCAGATCCATATTTAATCCATTGTTGGATAAATAGTCGAAGGACTTTCTCAATTATCTACAAATTTGATAACCTGGAAACCCTATCGCCAGTTAGGACCACTTAAGTGAAGTTATCCTTTTTTTGAAGTGGGATCTAAGGAAATTCGCTAAAGATTATATCCGGATCAATTATTTGACCCATTGTAGAAGAACCTACATAGTAAAAAATAATGTAAATTTGGAAGGTGTAATTTACCTCTTTTATGATGTAGTTTTACCTCAATTTAGACTGAAAAAGTGACATTACACCAGAAATGTGGTAAAATTACACATTTCCAGAGGTAAAATTACACCTTTTTTCTGACATATGTAATATTACCATGTTTTTTTCTTTGCTGTACTTAATGACCTATAATTGGTAACCCTATCCAAATGTAAAACCTTCTCTATGACCTAGGTGTAGCTTGTGAAATTCGGGTAACCCTATCACAATTTTAATATTCATGATAGTTATATTTATGTACTTTTTTACTTTCAACTATATTTCCTGAAAATATTTCCGTGTCTCAATTTGAATTTAAATTTGAAGGGTAAATTGATCGAATTTTATGGAAAATACATTGTTTATGCATAAAATTATAACGCAGTTAGGGGGGGAGGGGGGGAGGTTCGGAGGCCGTGTTACCCTCCATACAAAATTTATAAAATTTGTATGAAAATTTTGTTACGAGGGGAGGGGAGGGTCCAAATATCCAATTTTTGCGTTACGTAATAAAAGAACACTCCCAAAAACATGTTAAGGAGTTACATAAATGTAAATCGGCATAAAAATCAGAGGTTAAAATGAGCACACACTTCAACTTTTTTTTAATTCTTTTTTCAAGGCATTTTTTTTTTTTAATTCTTTGTCCTCTATCTTAACTTATACCCTAACTGGCTCAATCGGCCTTGCCATCACGGAGCCGTGCGTCTATTTATAGATCCGAGATCTATTGTTCTTTGTCTTGATGGTGATGATGATCTCCTGGGGGTCTTGTTGGAAGAGTCTTCCTTCCTTCCTTCACTCGCTGTGTGGTTGGTTGGTCATCTTCCCCGTCGATTCTCCACTCAACCACCACTATCTGTTTCTAGCGGGGAGAGCGGCGGGCGTGTGTGTGGTAATTAATTACCAAGGTTCTGGTGCTCCCAGAGGGAGCAAGGGGGTCTAGTTGCCACCGAAAAATCGGTGGCGAGGTGACCGGGCGGGATTTGATCCCTGATCGTCTGCTTGAAAGGCAGATCGCTTAACCATCAGGCTAAGTACCCGGACTTTTTTCAAGGCATTTAAATACAAAAATTAATCTATTAACAAAACAAATTTGAAGATATTTGGTTGCATCATTGCTGAGATAAAGCAATTTAAAGTTAACAATTTCAAAAAACGGGTGCCACGATATCTCAACACTGTCTTGACCAAATCGGCTCAAAATTTTGGTGAAGACTCGTTAAACCAATTCCGTGTGCATGACGAAGCCCGATTTTCAAAAAGTTCATTTGAAAAAAGATAAAAAAAATTTTGTAGTTTTCATATAAAAATCCGTTTGTTTTTGATTTTTGTATTTTTTTTTTTAAAAGCAAATTCTAAAAATTGGGCTTCATCATGCACACGGGATACTTCTTGAGAGTCTTCACCTCAAATTTCGGCCAATTTGGTCCATCCCATCTCGAGACATCGTGGCACCCGTAAATTAACTCGGTGTTTTGAGAAAAACGCTCAGAAAGTTTGACAGTCTGCTTTGCGCATGGCAACATTTTGGGCTTAAATCGTCTCTTACTCAGTTTAATGATGAAATATCTCTTCATGAAACTTTAAGGAGTGGTTGAAAATTATCGTTTAAGTGGATTCAATAAATTTTCTATAATATGATTTTTTGAGATTTCTTACATGTATGTAACCCCTTAAGCTCAATTGAGATTGAGATATCTAAAAATAGACACCGATAGCCACGAAGATATTTTCAGGAAATATAGTTAAAAGTGTGTAATTTCAGGTGCATAAGGCTTTCTAGGCCCAGTGCAAAAAATATAATTTAACCCAAAATTGACGAACTTCTCGACACAGTGTCCTGATGCAAACAAAGATTGAGCTGTAGCTGTCACAGCCCTGCAAAGTATGTTGGCTGACATATCGGGCGGCCAGTCAAAAAAACCAGCTAGAAGTCGCCTGACAAAAAACTTTTGCATGAAAGAGATAGGAAACCTGATGCAAACAAACGTCCAGCTGTAATGTAAACATACTTTGAATGTGTTGGTAAATGTCTGACTAAAAAGCCTTATTGTTCAGTTTTACGCCAAAATGCGCCATTTTGAAAACATAGCAATTTGAAAATAGGCTCAAAATCACCTAAAAATAGTTATAACTCCTCAATAAAGGCTCAAAATAAGTTGCTGTCTTCAGCAAATATGTGTAATTTTATGTAAAAAAAAACTCTTCAGAACATAGAAGGCCGCTAAAACTCTAACATTTTAAGTTATCACCAAACCAGTGCTTTTTTGAAACATTTTTTGCAAAAATGGCTTATATCTCGAATGAAATTTTCTCCTCTTCAACTTTGCCGAAGACTTGGTGTCGTACAACGTCATCCAACAAAGTTAGTTTTTTGTTGACACCCTGAAAAGTCGTCACCCTGTATATCAATAACTTTAAAATATAGTTCTTATCAAGTACAACAACTCTTCGGAAGACACCATTTGGCTAGGACGTTATCAATTTATTCCACTTAATTTTGCCATTCCTAACAGTGTGCATTGTTCGATTAAAAAAAATGTGGGACCTTCTCAATGACCTAACATTATTTTAAAAAAACTGGTAACTCTAGCGCATGTCATTAAGGGCTATTCATGAACTTTTTTGAAGACAAATGTCAGGAGTTTCGATTAAAATGATCCACAGTTTCATTATTCAATCCGTCGTTGAATCTAGTTGATGTACTTTCCGAATGACCTACATTTTTAAATGCTGATAACCCCTTCGCTGGTTCAGACCTTTTAAGAAGAATTGTACTTTTTTGAATTTTAGATAAAGATTACATCCGAAACCGATCTATCAGCTACAATAATCCTAGTAATTTAAATGCATTGGCTTGAATCTCAATCGAACAAAAAAAAGACACATCTCAGAATAAATAATTGAAGGACCTACCCAATGACCTATAATACTTTATGATCTGGTAACCCTACGCAAATTATTTTTGAAGTCGGATCTCAGTCATTTTGATATTAGTGGCATCGAAGTTCATTATTCAACACATCTTTGGATACTTTTTTGAAGGACTATTCCAATAACCTACCATTTTTGAATCAAAAGTTCAAAATTTGAATGACCTAAGAGACCTATCTTCAGCTGAAGTAAAATCTCACCATTATCGATGAAAATGATGTCCATCAATAAAATTTGTCCACACAAAAGGCACAAATACCCTAGTGTAACCTCACGCGGGCCTCCGTTTTTTGGCCAAAAAGGGCAAGGAATGCTTCTTGATGCACCATCGTATGCAAATGCCATATCCGGAACCTCTCCGGAACCTGAGTTGGCTTGTGAAGGATTCCTGCACATCCTTGGAGGTCGGCTCGGAACGAGTGCCGGGGGTTTGTGGTGGTGGTGGGAACAAAACGGAACGACACCACTGCCGTGGAACGCTTTTATGGATAAGCTTGCGGAAAACTATTTTTGGACAACATGATGGACACTGACTGCGAGGAGGGGGGACCTTCAAAGTTACACACGAGGGCGGGGGGGTTGGCCAGAAATGAAATGTGAGGTGTTTGGAAACAATGTGGCGCAATGTTGTCTTGTTTGGCGTTAGTTGAATGGAAATTTGAATCATGAAATAAACATTAAACGTACTTTGCTTAGGAAACGAGAAGTATTCTTTCAATTGATATGGAGATTACCCGTTTAAATCAATTCTCCGGCCTGCAGCACGCCTGCAATGAATCATTTCTTCTTGACATCAATGAAGCCAACTTTTATCTGCAGCAAAATTCCCCCTCGCCCAACGCTAGTTTCGTCCCAAAAACCGGTCACCATCGTCGATTTTAATCCAAGTAATTATTTTGTTCGCACCCGCTTTTCCGCTCATAAATCAAAACTCCGAAATTTCGTGTGCCACATGTTGCCAGCCCAGGGTGAGGAGGGGTCCGACTGACACGACTATTCGAAATAGTTATTTCCAATTTTGCCCTGGCCCTCGCTACTGAACACACATAAATCCTCCGCCCATTATACACCGAAAAACTAAATGAATGGCCTCTGGTCGTCCTTCGCTTCCCTCGGTCACTTTATCCCATAGCCTACCCTGGGTGGGTTACCAACAGAAAATCTCATCAAAATATTGCGCGCTGCGGACCTTTTATATTGGCTTAATCAGGATTGATCTCCCCGTGGAAGGAGCAAGAGGGGAAAATTTCAATATACCACCACCACCAGCACATCAAACCAAGCAGTCCAGAATGCAAAGCCCCGGAAAATGCAAAATAAAAAAACGGGCTTGTGGAAAAACCATCGGATTGTAACAAAACAAGCACAAGCACTATTGAGCTAAAATTGCAAAATTTCAGTCACATTTGATGTGTGTAAAAACAAAATCCCAAATTGGAGAGAGGAGCAAAAAGCCTCCGCCTGCTTATTTTAATCGATGTTTGAGTTTACTGGTTGTAAATTAACAACAGGGTGGTTCACGACGTGCAAATATTTTCGGATTGTTAGAAAATAATTGAGAAGTTTTTCAGCATATGTTTATGATTTCAAATTAATATCATTTCTGAACTTGTCATTGTGAGTCATTTTGTAATATGAGATGAGATATTTGAAAATAATTTAAAATAAATTTATTTATTTTTTCATTTCTTTGCACATTATAAGACACATTTTTGAATATCCAATTATTGTAATGATGGCAATATTCATCACGAAGTGGTGACAGATTTTGTGTCAGAAAAATGTGTAATATTACATCTGAAAATGATGAATTTTCATCAGTTTCTGGTGAATATTCATCAGGTTCACATTTTTACACATTTTTTAGGTAATATAACAAGAGGTAATATTCAACCTACCAAATTTTCTACATTAAAAAAAACTTTTTTGTTGCTGTGTATACAAAAATAGAGAAAATTTGAAATCAACATTTTCTGATCAGGTCTAATTTTTTTTAAGCTAAAGCACGCACCTTTGACGAGTTGTAATTCCAAAGATATCGTAGTGTAAAAGTGAAATTATTTCACCATTTTCGCGAAAAAGACGCAATTTTAGGGTGGTGTCAGAAGGGACGCATTGGTCCAATTTGGATGAGAAACAAGATTTGATTGTATCAACATCCCCTCAAATTTTGAGCTTCTTCAGAAAAAGTATAATGAATTTCATTTAAATTTATTTTTTAATATATTATATTTTATTTATATTGGGATGCATTTCCCTCCCTTGAATTTTACTCTTTTAGAGTAAATTATTTCCAGATTTTAACACTTGCATCACCAGAGGGTTTCGAAGGAAGTTTCAACATTAAAAAAGCTGTATCTCAGACAAATATCTTATCTATTTATATAAAAAATTTCGACGGTTTTGTTCGAACGCGAATCAGTTCAATACGGAGCGTCGGATCGAGGTGCTATTTGTTGCGTTGGGTTCGGATAAGCCCAAGGAATGTTTATACGCAAACTAATTGACACTTTGGCCACTCTGAAACCGATTCCGGAGCATCGGCAAATTGTATGGGAAAAGCTACGTAAAATCAAATTATGATCACAGGAGGCTGAATAAGCAAAAAAGTTAAAAACGTCAACAAACGAAAAAAGGCAGAACGAAGTTTGTCGGGTAAGACTTGTTATTTATAATTATTATTTTTTATTTTTTTAATGCGTTTATTCCAGAAGAATCTCTAAAAATGTCTCCACTAAGAAAGATCCTAATAAATACATTTACCCAAACACATTTTTGCTAGGTAGTTGATATCAGTTTTTTTTAAATTGCGCTACATTATTGGTATTATTGGTAATTAGGGCTAGTGATTTTTCACGGCAAAAAAAAATCAAAATTTCACTGCATTCCAATTACAAAACATTGGCAATTTCATGGTACTCTAAAAACTGCTCAAAATTAGCGTAAAAATATATTCTTTTAGTATAATTATGAACTGAAAAATGTCTTTGAAGTTAGCAGTAGTTCTAGATACAAAATAAAAGCCCTTACAAAAATTATTTATGTGGAAAATGAAGTATTGGAATAATTAGTTTTTTTTTTTGCTTTGGTAAATTTTAGCAACAGGAAAATTTAAGTATTTTAATACAGTTTAGACAATTCTTAATGTATAGCATTTTTTACATTTATTGATAATTCATGGAAAAACACAATAAACTTCAAAATGGTTAGTAAATTTGAATTTAATGTGTATTGTTTTATAAACCAATTGAATTAAAAAACATAATTATATTCAAAACATTTAAACGCAATTTGTTCATTGTAATTTAATAACGTTATGAAATTGAAATAAACTTTAAGAAATTAAAAATTCGTTTAGTTTGTTTCTTTAATTTATCGACTAACAAATAGTTTCTTTAGGGTCTGAACAGCTGTGACTAATTGTTATTGTTGGGATTGACACGGACAGGAAAACAATTCGCAAAAAAACCTGTCACTATTAAATATTAAAAATTAATAAGCGTTTTTGCGTTTTGTTTTCCCAAGGTAGTGTTGGTAGATGTTCTTTTAAATATTTTTGGAATTTTGTGGAATAAAGAAATTTTACTAGAAATTTTTAAAAACTGCCTGCAATATGCAGAATATTCTAATGAACAATATCTTTAAATAAAAGTTCTGACATGAAAAACTCTTTAATTTGTAAACTACTAATTAAATCCTTGTCAAAAGAGGCCTGTGAAGTGTATGAATTGAAAAAATAAAGCTTAAATGCACTGAGAGCCATTTATCAATTGAATATTTCAAATTTTGCGGCATTTCACGGTATTCACCAAATTTCACGGCTTGGAGCGAATTTCATGGATTACGCGGCTTCCGTGAAATCGCGAAAAATCTCTAGCCCTATTGATAATTAAAAAAAAAACCACATGGATAAAAAGTAGGAAATACTTTTTCCTTCTATTAACAAAAAAATTTTAATCTTCTGAGAATTATTATTGGTGATTATTATTGAGATCTCTCCGGATGAAATGAAGCAAAATCATAGAAATCATTTGGAAATCAGCCGAAGTACAAATGTTTGAAGTTGCATTTCCAACTATTAGTTGGTAATTTTAAAATGATACACTGATGAGATAGTTCTTAGAAAATCTGACATAAAAAATATGAATCACAATAGTATATAGGACTCTAAAATTCGACATAAAAACTATTGAGAAATGTTTGAGATCCTGTCGCATACAATTGAAAATTCGTGAAAAAAATCTAATTCTTGTTTTTTTTGTCAAAAATGATTTTTTTAGATTTTGTGAAAAAATTGCGACCTCTAGCAGATTCAATTATGTCATTTTTGCATATAGAAAGTTGGAGGCTAGTTTGTTATTGAAAAACATTTATTTTGTAAAAACTTTGTCTGTCCCACTCAACAACAAAACTGAACAAAATAAAGAATTTCTAGAAAGGTAAGCATTTTTTTTTTAATTACCGTCTATAGGGTGGTCCAAATCCGGGCTTTCTTGGGGCTACCCTCTGAAATCAAAGATTGGTCCAACACTAGGTTAAATTCCAATTTTGAGATCTTTCTGACCACGGGAACCCCTCCCTCTAATCGCTTGAAGTTTGTATGGGAAAAATCGTCAAAATTCCCGAAAACAATCGGGTATAGGAGGTTAAAATATTTCTGTTAATGACCGAAAAGAATTCAACATTATAAAATAGTAGTTTATGCAACAAGTTGCAAAAAGAGGATTTTTTCAGCACGAGTCGTACATTTATCCAACGAGGTTCACCGAGTTGGATAAATACGACGAGTGCTGAAAAAATCAAGTTTTGCAACAAGTTCCATACAACATTTTTTGCAATTTCGAAAAACACTTATGGAGTGAAATTTTAAGTCGAATTTTCATGTATTTTGTCAATAAATTGTTTAAATCAAAAAAAAATGTTGAAAAGTGTTACTTTTCGAAACAAGTGCTGAAAATTCAACTTTCCAGCACCCATTTCCGTGCTGAAAAGTAGAACTTTTCAGCATTTATTTTGAAAAGTGTTGCTATTCGATTCTGTTATTTTTGGTACAGAAAAGTAGGCTATTTCGTCGTTCAAGAATGACAGGAAAAGTAAGTAGTTTCACGACGGAATTGCAAAAAATAGATTTATTGACATGACCCAATATTCTATTAAACATTTTTGCTCAACACCAACTACAATATTGTCACTCTAACGCACATAAACACGAAACAAAATCAATCCGTTCCCATCCAAAGTACCACAAACCCCAACCCTTGTGCAAAAGCTCATTTCAATAATGAATTCCAGAACCCAGAGCCCACAGGTTTTTTGTTTTATTTTTGTTAACTACTGGTAGCAATTATTCCTCTCTTTCTCCTCACTACACTGTGTTTACGTAGTTGGTAATTTAGGCCTGTTTTAAGTTGTTTTTTTTTTTTGTTTTGAAAAAAAGCGAATTAAAACCGAACGATTTCTTTTTGTAATTTGCATACTAAATATTGTGTATCAAGAGAAAATTAATTTGATGGTGTCTTCACTGGCATTATAAAGTTTTTGTTTTGAGGAAAAAAACTGTGTCTGAAATTAGTCTCATTTGAATGTTGTCTACAGTAAAATATAATACTGAACAAACAAATAAGAAAATTATTAAATATCTTGATGTTCAACACCTCGAATATCTAAACAACGAACTCGCAACAGTGCTTTTTTTTGCTTACCCCACAAAAGCTCCAATGTTGTATATCCATTGCAATCGATTCTCGTTTCACACAAATCTAAGCACCGGTTTTAGAGGCAAATCTGTGTGAAAGTGTGTGTTTGTGTGTCTGTGCTACAAACACCACCATCAAACACTCCGGTGTCCTCCCGGATTGCCACGGATTCGCTTGACCGATCCCCAGAATCCCACCCCCTCTCTACACCCTCCCTTCGTCGGCCAGACTTGATTGGTATGCGCTTATGTGCTTTAGGTTCCACTTTTTCACTGTTTTTTTTTCTGCACTGTTCTAGTTTTTTTTCTTCCCTCCATCGACAGCAGCAGCTTCTGGTCGATCTAAACAACCCTCACCCCCACAACCTCCACCGAGCGTCTGGCCAGGGGTATTGAAACCGAACACGCCACACACCCCGTGGCCACGCCGTTGTTGTGTGTCACAGATGCCATATTTGACGCCTCCAGCAGCAGCAGCAACACCAACCTTCTGGGTCGTCCTGGTGATGGGATTTTTTTCCAGTTCAGAACAACTCTCGTTCTCTAGTTGAGCTTTCTACAAACACAAAGAATTTGCCCAGGGGGGGATGGGGGGAATGGCTATGGTCAACGCGGGGTCAGAAGTTCAAAGTTGGAGTGCTTTGGAATCTGGCGCGGTTGAAGGAATCCAGAACAAAGTGCGAACTGAGATTTACTTTTGAAAAATCTGTTAATATAAAATTAAATTAATTTTCTCTAAATATTACAAGAGCATATATAAATGATGAATCTTGACTTTTTCAAGAAACTCATACAAAGTTGCAAACTGCCATGGATTCACTTCATTGCTTCACTAGTTTTGCTCGATGCTCGATGATCCCGAACTTCATTACGCCATCAGCTTTGAGAAAACTCTCGGGTTGTGAAGGCTCGTCATCGTTTCAGTGGTTGTCAAGTCCTACCAATTTGAGAAAACACAAAATTTTTAATCGAATTTCATTTAAATTGGCTTTCTTAATAACAAACCGTTAAAATCCTGTTTGACTTTGTTCATCATTACTAACACAGCAAAAAATGTCTGTGTAAAATCGCATGCAAAAGCATGCACATCACCTTTGTGAGAAAAAGCATGTAATATTGTATGAGAAAACGTGTACACAAAAAGCATGTAACGAAGAAAAAAATCAGGTCTGCTCCATCGGATTTTTTGCTGTGAAGAGCTAATATAAATTAATTATTTCGATAAATTTCGATATTAAGAAGGTTGTAAAGAAGCATTTCTGTACTACTTTGAAACAAACTCGAAAATAGGTTTTCTTTTTACAATTTTTAAAGCATCTTTTATTGCATTTCATTGTTCAACTTACTTCTTTCTAATCGATTCTTCAACTATATATTATATGTTTTTCCTGTTATTAATTAACGCCAATATCAATGCATTAGCATTTTAGTTGCAATGAATCACAAAGAAAAAAGGTAAAAATAGGTTTGCATTTATCCAAAAAAATGGTATCTTATGAAGATATTTTTGATCGATTTGACTCAAGACTTGAATAAAAAAAAGTTACATTTGAACAAGAACGCACATATTCCATAATTAAATAAAAAAAAATTAACGACCATTTTTTATGGATTTTTTTTTTCTCTAAAACCTTTTTATTAAGGTTTGTCTTTCAAACACAAACTACTAGAACTTTAAACCAGTAACAAGAAACAAGCTTAACTTCAAATAATGCAATACATCATTTGTTTTTCAAAATTGTGAAGTCTATTTCCGATCTACCAAATCAAAATTCAAACAAAGCTTTTAAATGTCCAATGTTTGAATGTAAATAAATAAACGCTATGAAAAGTATTCTAAATAGTTTGCAATTAGTTGTGCAAGTTTTTTCTAAGAAAATTGCTATAACCTTTCAAAAAATATGTTAGAAAGAATAAAAGAGTTTTGCTTAATGATTTCCAACAAGTTCCAATTTAACAATAGTCTAAATTTGAGCAAATGTTCCTTAATTCATTGTGTATAGTTAAATCTTGATTAATTTTTTTAAATTTTCGATTTTTGTTTCCACAATTTGAAAATTAACGCTAACATTTAAAACGGATCAAGCAGGATTTGTGTTTAAAGATTCATTGAGCTGTCCACAGAAATGTTCTTTCAATTTCGTATTTTTAACAATGTTTAAGATGATAATTCGTAAAAAAAACTTTATTAAATTCTTTACTTTTCTATGAACTATTGTGCCAAGAGAAACCATTTTGCATTGCTAGTTTTCCCATACAAGTCTCCAAACAATTTTGAAGGCTGGTCATACAAAATGGTTTAATTTTTAGCATTGAAAATCAAATCACTGCAAATATCGATAGTTAAAAAACGATGAATTATTTAGCGACACTGAAAAAAGAACTCATTTTTCACAAAACTTGTAGTTTAAAGACCCATATCTCAGCAAGTCCAGTCAACAGAGTTTGATGTTTTTTTAGCAGGAACATTTTTTGAAATAAATTAGCTTAAAATATCTGTAACTTGATAACAGTGCACTTTATCAAAAATAATAATTAATAATTTTCAATTGCTAATTTGATTTTGTTGTTTGGCTTTAAATGATGTCGTGTCAACAAATTTGATTTTGCATCTAAAGCTTTTTTATTTTTTTCAGATTTTACCCTAAAATTACAAGCCAGATGTTTCACCATCCTAAACTCTAGCGCAGAAAATGTCTCTGAAAACTAAGGAAATATAAATTAATAAATATTTTAGAAAATTTACATTTAAGGAAAAAAACAAAAAAAAATGAGATTTTTCTGTGTTTCATTATTCTAATAAAAAAAACTTACATTTTTTCCAAAGACACCAGATCGATCCGTATGGAAAATACTAAAGATGCACACTTGCTTTTTTAATCAGAGAATTTAAGTACAAAGTTTAAACCCAATAAATAAAAATTTAAAAAATATAAAAACTAAAAAAGTATATAAAATACAAAATACAGTGCCATTCTGTTTTTGCCAACACGAATTTTTCAAACTGTCCAGTTGTTTTGCAATCATTAGTTTCCAAAATATCTAAGTATTGAGGAAAATTTTATTCTTCGCGATTTTTTTTGCAGTGAATTTCATAAAAAATTTAAAAAATAAACAAGCCCAAACATCCTAAATATGCAGAAAAATGCATTTTAGATTATTTTTAGTTTATATTTTCATACAAAAATTTAAGTTTTTAGAAAAAAATAGTTTTTTCTTCTGATTTTCGGACCAATTTTGAAGGGGGGAGACGAAATAAACTTTGAAAAATATTTGCAACGGCCTAAATAGTCTTTATTTATATTATATAGAAAAATAAACAGGAATTTGATGTTGAAAAGTGTTTTTAAACAATTTATCGGCTCGGCTCTAAATTACTTTGTGTTTACAAAATAGCAATATCCCAGAAACAATTGTAGTTTTTTTCTTATTTTGTGATCCATTGATAAAAATCAAAAGTTCAATACAAAGGAAATATGTGCGTTTTTGTTTAAATTTACACTCACTCACTATAAGTTTCAGAAGTCGTTTGTTTATGTAACAAATCCTCGCTTGAAGTCCTCTGACCTCTCAGAAAAAAAACACCCAAAGGCGAACCTAAACTTGATTATCTCGGGCCCGGGACAGTTTTGACCTCGCTCTTCTCTTTCTTCCACGTGAGCCGTCCAAATCGGGAACGGCTTTTCTTTCTCGCGAAAAACCGAAGCTGCGTTTGAGCGTGTTGGGTCCACTTTCAGCTCTTGAGGGGTGGAAAGGACCCGGCACGGCACCAAATTCGCAATATCCTTCTGGTGTGACACTTTTTCGGGCTGCTGCCAAAGTCAAAAGGAAAACGTGTTTCGCTATAATAAAGTTTATTTTTACAATTTTCTTTTTGCGAGGCGAGTGTTTTTTGACATAGGACTATGTCTTTACTTACTATATTGGGGGGCCAGTTCAGAAATTCGATCCAAAGCGTCACTTTCAAGCGTTAAAAAAGGGGACATTTTGAACGCTTATATCTTTTTTCCCTGTGAATCAATCCAGATGGTTGGACCACCAATCGAAAGAGGAAGACTTCAGCTATTATTTAACTACATAGATAGTCTGACTAAACATAGTTAAAGCACTTAAAACATGCAATCAAAATGAGTAATTTTTCAGTACAAATCGGACAGATGACCAATCAGAGCGAGCGTATGCATTCGAGACCGCGCCCCTTTTGTGCCGTTCTCCGGCTGTGCCGCTATTTAAGCAGAAAATTTCGCAAAAGCAAGTCACTTTGGAACGAGCACTCGAACTGTGCACGTCGGGCCGGCGCGGAGCAGCAGCAGCAGCGGCCAATAGAAGAAGAGGACCAGCAACCAGAAGGAAGAACCACCGGCAGCAGAAGGAGGAAATTCGAGCGAAGCGGACGGCGTGAAAGTCGCTATGATGCGGCGGTTCTCATGAAAAATGGCCAATTCGACAGTGGTGGCCAAAACCAGGAGTGGCCGGTGGCCTCAAAGAAGGTTCCCCCGGGGCCTGGGGGGACATTTACAGAAACATACGAGTTGTGGCAATATGGGTATCAAAATTCATGGTTTTTGATACTGAACATAATAATGGCCATTTTGACAGTAGTGGCCACAACCTGGAGTGGCCGGTGCCCTCAAAGAAGGTTTTCCCGGGGCCTGGGGGGATATTTACAGAAACATACGAGTTGTGGCAATATGGGTATCAAAATTCATGGTTTTTTATACTGAACATAATAATGGCCATTTCGACAGTAGTGGCCACAACCTGGAGTGGCCGGTGCCCTCAAAGAAGGTTCCTCCGGGGCCTGGGGGGACATTTACAGAAACATACGAGTTGTGGCAATATGGGTATCAAAATTCATGGTTTTTTATACTGAACATAATAATGGCCATTTCGACAGTAGTGGTCACAACCTGGAGTGGCCGGTGCCCTCAAAGAAGGTTCCCCCGGGGCCTGGGGGGACATTTACAGAAACATACGAGTTGTGGCAATATGGGTATCAAAATTCATGGTTTTTGAAACTGAACATAATAATGGCCATTTCGACAGTAGTGGCCACAACCTGGAGTGGCCGGTGCCCTCAAAGAAGGTTCCTCCGGGGCCTAGGGGGACATTTACAGAAACATACGAGTTGTGGCAATATGGGTATCAAAATTCATGGTTTTTGATACTGAACATAATAATGGCCATTTCGACAGTAGTGGCCACAACCTGGAGTGGCCGGTGCCCTCAAAGAAGGTTCTCCCGGGGCCTGGGGGGACATTTACAGAAACATACGAGTTGTGGCAATATGGGTATCAAAATTCATGGTTTTTGATACTGAACATAATAATGGCCATTTCGACAGTAGTGGCCACAACCTGGAGTGGCCGGTGCCCTCAAAGAAGGTTCTCCCGGGGCCTGGGGGGACATTTACAGAAACATACGAGTTGTGGCAATATGGGTATCAAAATTCATAGTTTTTGATACTGAACATAATAATGGCCATTTCGACAGTAGTGGCCACAACCTGGAGTGGCCGGTGCCCTCAAAGAAGGTTCCTCCGGGGCCTGGGGGGACATTTACAGAAACATACGAGTTGTGGCAATATGGGTATCAAAATTCATGGTTTTTGATACTGAACATAATGGCCATTTCGACAGTAGTGGCCGGTGCCCTTAAAGCTGGTTCCCCCGGGGCCCGGAGGACTTTTTACAGAACCATACGAGTTGAGGCATATTGGTATCAAAATTCATGGTTTTTGATACTGTACATGAAAATTGACATTCCGACAGTAGTGGCCACAACCTTGAGTGACCGGTGATCTCAAAGCAGGTTTCCCCGGGGCCCGGAGGGTCTTTAACACAACCATACGAGTTGTGCGATATGGATATCAAAATTCATGGTTTTGATACTGAACATGAAAATTGACATTTCGACCGTAGTGGCCACAACCTGGAGTTGCCGGTGCCCTCATAGAAGGTTCACCTTGGGAGAACATTTATGACAATTTTGCCGACAAATCTATGAAACAAAATAAAATAATCTTATTTCAGATTTCACTAGCAATCCAAAAACACATTCAAATTGTTTGGTCCTATGTCTTTCGGTTATGTCTCTGACATACCATCTTGAACTTTTTTTTTCGCCTTCTCACTCTCGACTTTTTTTCTGGAGGGAAAAAATTTGTTCATCTACTTTTCCGATGACCACTAGCATCGCCGGTTGGCCAGCAGTTCGGTCGGTTGGAAGGCCTTTGGTGTGACGATGGCTACGACGATGGTTGTTATGCCACCATCTCCAGAGTAGCGTCGTCGTTTCAGGTGTTGTATACGAATTCATTACGGTTCAGGACGACCGACAAAGTTCTCTTTTTTTGTATGTTGGATTCGACTTTCGAGCAAAGAGATTGCTTTCTGGTGCTGTTCTGGACGGAAATTAATACGATAGACTTCGCTTTCGCAGGTTTGAGGACTCGACCTGGCCGCACTCAGAGTGGATTAAAGTGAAAAGTGCTTGTGGACTCGTTTTTTTCTGCTGTATTTTTATTCGCTTATTTTGTTTGTCCTGTTGGCAGTAGTGAAGTTGAGAAGCTAATCAAATTGTACTGGCCAGCCAGGTACTTGTCGGTGAAACTTGGTAATACTCCCTCTTTATAAAGGCAGAACTGCCAAATTCAGCCAGCAATGGTTAAAGAGCATTCTAGTGGTCATAATTAATTTCAATGGGGTCAAATTAGCTAAATTTGAGTAGTTGATTGCCTGTTTCCACTCTACATAAATATTTCAACACGTTATCAGCGCCATCTTGGATTAGACATTACTGGACCACCTGGACCACAATTTCAGCAGGTTGGTACCAGACGTGCATCATCCCCAACAGCTCTTCTTACCAGCTCTCAGCTTGAGCAGTAGAAGATTTAACAAACCTGTTAGGTGAATCGACCTTCCCAGCTGATCTGTTTACGTACATTCAGCGCTAATCTGATGGCAAAACATGACGCTATTAAGTTGATGTGTGAGTGAGTGATGACGTAGTGCAGCGCATTGTGTATTGTGTAATGTCTGTATATGTGTAGTGCGTTCAATAAGGGGTTTCCAACCACCCCTCGTAACGCCGCTTGTTATTAATGCGAAAGTGAACGTTGATCACACCAACCGACCGACTGACTGTGGCCCACAGCATCCCTCGGAGTTTTCCTTCCCTTCGCTGAGTTGGCGGAGGAAAAACTCAAAAATGATGTTAAAATGTGGGAGCGTGGCTTCCCGGTTTGGCCACATATCCCTTTTCGGTCGTTAATAATAGGCACCCTCTCTTGTTATGTGTTCCTCCTCAAAACTCCGCCGATTATTGGGAAATGGAACGCGCGAGCCCCTTCAAAATCCGGTTTTTCCGTCGTTCGGGGGATGGTCGGGCTGGTTGGTTGGTTTGGTTTGGCTGTGGCCAGAGTTCCGACCCTAACTCCGCTGGCCAGAAGGGAAGAGACTAGTTCGGTGAAGAGGGGTTGCACAAACGCGAGAATCCTTCGTGGAGGCTTGACTAAATTGCATGCTTAGTTTACGTGGTCTCGTGTGCTGCGTTGTGGTGCGGCACATGGCCATTGAAGGGGAAACCCGAGGAAAAATGGAAGAAATTCTTTTTGACGAATTTACAAATTTCAATTAGTTTGAGCCAAATACACCACATAATTTCAAGACAAAATTCAAAGAAGAACCAGAAAAACTCTTCAAAAATATTATTACAATACTTAAAGTTGTATTGAAATATTTTTAAATCATTATATTTGAAGTGAAACAAATAACGATTATGAATCAAGTGAACAACTTCCTTAAGGTGAAGCCGTCGATAACTTTTACAGAAAATTGATCATCACTCTAGAATACAGATTAGTAGTTAATTCAGTTACCTTTATGAATTTCAGCATCAAAATAAATCAGCGTTTGCCAGTTGTAACCTTCTCAAAGGCACTGGAGGAATTTTGGCTTTTAATCGAATGTATCTCAAAATGTGTATAATTTTGTGAAGCAATCATTGATTAATGATGATTTCCATAACTGTACAAAGAAGAGGAAAATCGTTAGTAAAAAGTATCGACACGTATGGGATACTATATCATACAACTTGTTGAAGGAATTTTGTGGAAAGATTGTAAAAGAAGCGAAATTTATTTCATCGGAAATAAACTAATGACAATAATTACATTGTCAAATTACAAAAAAAATCAAAATCATAGGATTGAAAAAAAATATTCATGCTGTTTTTTTAGCTTGAACACAAAGGATCAATCAGTTGTACACTGAAAAACTAAACATAATAATGTATACTTCATTACGGTTATTCTTATGCTAAAAAATATCTTAGAAATCATAAATATAAATATAAATCTCTGTTGAACATGTTGCATTTTTCAGGATATGTGGCCAACATGGGTTAATATGTAAATTTTTGGCAATAATTAAAATTATGGTAACAACTTATTTTTATGCATTAAGTTTTTGTAGAACAATAACAGCACATTTTTTTTAATCTGTGCTGGTTAAAAAAAATCACGACCACGAAACAAAATATTTAAGTTGATTATGTTTGATCAAAGAAAATTCAAAGTGCACAGTTCTTAAAAAAATGCTTCAAAACATAATTCTTTTTTTATTTCAATCCCTTAAAATCAATAAATGCTTTGGAAAAAACAATAACAACAATAAAATCCCAAGAAATCACAAAAAGCTAAAAATTCTAAAAAACTTTTATGAAAATCTAAAATATGTTTTATGAGCTGGTAAATTGAAAAAAAATTAATACATTCTTTAACAAATTTTCTACTCAGACTTTACAGTCATACTCAACTGTACTTCCAAAGAAGGTGCAAATATTATTTAAAGTTTTTGCCGCCAAAGTCGAGGGCGGGCAAAAAAAATAATTGAATTTACAAACCATGGTATCAAGGTTAAAAAGAAAAAGTGCTTTCAAAAGCATTTCAGCCAGTCCAGTTGTTTTGTAATCATCAGTTTTCAAAATCAACAAATATTAACAATTTATTTTCTCCATAAAAAACCTTTTTGTGGCAAATAACAAAAAATCAAACGAACCTGAAATCCTAATAATTTCAAATAGTTTTCAGTTCATCAAACTTCCACTTGCACTAAAATTTTGAAGTTTTTTTTGCAAACAAAAATTGCCTTCCTATATTTGACCTAATTTTAAGGGGCTAATTTACAGTTCAAAACAGAAATTTCTCATAAAACTGTTTTACTGAAATGTTCATTCAAATCATTTCAAAGTTCTTGGGCTTTTAGCAATTTTGATAATTTGAGTTTTTCAAAAGAATCCATTTATCCATGATAATTCTAAAATTATTAAAACTGAGCACTGTTTCAAAACTTAGGCAAACTCCTTTTTAAATTCATTTCAATTAATTTTCGTACCACAAAGACAAAAATACTTAAGGGAAGCGCAAAATTTTGTATAACAGCTATACTGCCCATGTTCGCATAAATGTCCCATATGCAAAAACAGCAAGCTGAGAAAAACGCATTTGAAGTTTGTCCCACACATTAGGCTACGTGTTAAGTTTTCGCGAAAAAACTGGATTTCCTCCTGATTTCTAGAACAAAGTATTGGATGTTATATGCTTTTCTGAAAGAGCACACAATTTTGAACAAAGTTGCATCAATAACTCAAAAACGATGAAAATGCATATGGGACATTTATACGATCAGGGGCAGTATAGTTTTGAGAAAATAAGTTTTATTTCTATTTTTGCATTTTATCATTTTAGGAAGCTCAGAATATTGCTCTTGTAAAGATTTTCAAGGCCTCTGAATTATAGCTTTTCTAAGCTTATTCGATATAAGCCTTTTTGAAATGTTAGTCGTGATTTTAATATCTAAAAAGATATTTTTAAAAAGGCTTACAAAATTTCACACGAGTTTTACACTTTAACAATAAAAGTGGATTATTATTTTCCAAGATTTCATCGATTGAAAATCTGTGGGCAAATGGGTGGCACTTCAAAAAACTTATTATTCGTAATTCAAATTTTAATAAAAATTTTGATGATTGAATATTATCTCTTTTAGAGGAATTTTAACAAAAAAATTTGATCAAATTTAAAAATTTATTAATAAAATAAAATGTAAAATACTTTTTAAAATGCATATCGTTAAGTAACATATATTTCACACAAAATCGGTTTCCATTGCCAGATGAATTATAACAATTATTTTTTCCATGTAGAAACCAATGGTCAGATCAACAATATCCAAAAAAGAAAATTGAAGATATTTTTTCAAATTTTATTTCTTTTCAGTGACAGACGCGGAGAACACTGTTTGGAAAAATTAAAAAAAGGTCAAATATTTATTTTTCCAGTTATATTTTGTATCCAAAAATAATTTTTGAACTTTTTTCGAGAAATTTTTCAATACTTTCAAAAAAACTACATACTATATTTAAAAAATATATTATAAATTAGAAAAAACGGCAGTCACAACTAACAGCTCAAAAATTGGCACTTTTTGTCCACTTAAACATATCAATAAAAGGAAAAAAATGGAAGGGGGTAATGTTTGTCAAAATCGATTTTTTGTTAAAAAATTTAATTAAAAATTGCTGTTTTTCCG
Organism: Culex quinquefasciatus; assembly: GCF_015732765.1. NCBI lineage: Eukaryota > Metazoa > Arthropoda > Insecta > Diptera > Culicidae > Culex > Culex quinquefasciatus. Next base: position 124,208,025 of record NC_051861.1, read on the forward strand.
AGTCACAGTACTAATCTTAACCTAAACTTGCAAGGGGAAACAAGTATGCAAAATGACTTCTTCGGACCTAAGGAATCGAAGCTCAAAACTTCATCCAAAGAAAAAAAACATTATCAAACTAATATCAAAATTCCAGCTACGGTAATTAAAAAAAAGTTATGAAGTTATAAAAAATCATACAAAAATCGAAAATGTTTCAAACTTGTACCCAAAGTTTTAAATTCTTAAATCTAAATTCTAACCCACTTTTGCTCGGGCTTCCACACGCAAAAAAACCCAAACTTCTGAGTGAGAGCAGGAATCCCGCCGAAAAATTTCGCCGCAGCAGGACCACTGTTGCTGACTATTTGCAAGAGGGGTTGCTTGCCGTTGCTGCTGCTGCTGCTTGAGTTTGACAGCCAGCGGTCCCTCCTGCCTGGTCGGTCGCCGGGGAGATGACCGCGTGATGTTGCCGCATGTCGTTTGGCGCAACGCAAAACGCAAACGCGGGCACGCACTCATTCCGAGAGGGGTTTGGATTTGAGAAGCATGGCATACTGCTGCAGAGGTGTGTGATTTGTGAAAAAACGCTCGACGACGTCCGGTTTTAATGGGCGTACAAAAAGTTGGCCAAGAAAGGGTGGTCGGAATGATATATCTGGCGGGAGTGAGTTGACAGGGAAGATGATTTAGAAGATTTGTTCGAGGAATTGAGAGCTACAGAAAGTCCTTGAAAATGTTTGAGTTGAAGAAATCCTTTTTCTGATTATGTTAGTATTGCTGATAGTTTGACAAGGTGACAGATTGACAGATTAGTTGACAGCTTACAATTAACTTGGTACTTACCATTATCACGAACTTCACCATAAAATTAACCACTTACCTGCTGACAATTGGTTTAGTTATCTCCCAAAGCTTAGGTATTGTTTGAAGTCCGTAATTGAAGAGCAATCTTCCAATTCGTCTTTTTTTCTAAATATCTATTTTTTCTACAAATTCAATACCATTCCTCCAAACACTAGCCAACAAATCCTGATGTTCATCCCTGCAATCATCGTACCATGCCTTAGGGGTGAATTATTAATTCTAATTTTACGATATGTACGTTATGGTAGCGTAGAGAGGCCAAAAAAAGAGGTCCCGTGACGACTGCAATGATCCTGCTGCCAGGGTTGGTGTGCACATTTGCACAGATTCCCGCTTCATTCATTCATCCTCCTCATTCAGTGTGTGTGTGTGTTGCGATATATCTATAACTTAATTTCAGACTTTTCTATACTCGCTAACCCCTGCTTTTATGATGCAATGAGATCTTTTTTTCGCTTCTTTTTGTTCAACCAAATAGGGGTTGCTTCCTGGTTTGGGAACGGAAGTGGAACTGTGGACAACCGACAAAAATCTGCTACTTTCCGAGGGTGATTTTACAGCTTCCACCAAATTTTATGGGTTTATTTCCGAGAGATCGACTATCGCGTAAATTTAGACCGGAGAGACATATTGATACAGTTCTCATTCTTTTCTTCGAAAAGTGTCCTTATCTTGGGTGGCATCTTCATCGGGGTTCAAAAAGAAGGATGCTGCTCTCATTTTCCTCAAAATCTCCCGGAAGCAATTATTTATCTCCGCGATTGTCTTCCTCAAGAAAAAGGACAACACCTTTTCTACGTCGTCGCAAGAATCGTTCAAGTATCCTCGAAATAGCCTTTTATCAATGAAGTTCTCGGATGACCACAATGTTTGCTGCCCGTGAAAAGGGAGGGGAACCTCAACCAGTAGCGTAGTGGTTGTTGGTCAACCAGGTGCGAGTCCATTCAGGAGGTGACAATTTATGACTTCCACTCACGGGTACGGGATGAGGAAAGAGGAACAATCGTAAAAAGTGTCCTCTTGTTATCGAAAGGTTGATTAAGATTTGGGTTTAACGATTTTTTTTAATATTAGAAGGGGATTAAAACGCTCTGGGAAGCGATTTTACACAATTGGTAAAAAAAATTTTCATTGGACTCGTTTTGATTCAATAAAAATGTTTTGCAGTGAATTGGAAAAGTTGATTTATTTCCACCATAAATACTGACGTGGGTGTTTTCGAGGTGGGAATCGAATATTTCACTGAAATGAATCCAAACATTTTTCATTCGCAACAATCTAGCGTTCAGCTAGAGTATTATTACCGAGCCGTGCCAGCATTTATGGATAAAAGGCTCGTTAATAAAGAAAAATACCTTACTAGATTATTATTATTCAGAATTTCTTATATTCTATTCTTATTATCTATTTTAACCAGAAAACTTGACAAACTCTATCAACATATCAGAAAAAAACAAAACTAAAAAAATATCAACTGCTTTTTAAGAATACAATTAGCACTATAATGCCCCTGTTCGCATTAATGTCGCATATGTATTTTCATCACTTTTGAGTTATTGTTGCATATCCACTACTTTTTTCAATTCGGTTCCTTTCAGCTGTGTGTTAAATCTCAATCCATTTTGAACGATTATTGCATTAAAATAAGAAATTACCAGGAGTAAGAAAAAATATAGAAAAAAACTTACTAAAATTGCAAGGGAAAGGGGATAGAAATAGAAAAGGCTTAATATCCACTACTTTGTTCTAGAAATCTAAAAGAAATTCAGTTTTCGCGTTTGTTTTTGCATACGAGACATTTATGCGAACAAGGGCAGTATAGCTAGTTTGAAGAATGACAAATTGGCAGATTAGTGGACAACTTAAATTTAACATAATACTTACCATACTCACTCATTTTAACAGTAGAATCACCACTTACCTGCGGATAAATACTTTATATATATGCGACGATACACTTCTGTTTGAAGTCCGTAATTGAAAGATCAGTCTTTTTATTGAGCATCATAAGATTGACAGTTTATTAAACCTGTCCTTGAGTTGTAGTATTAACTTAAAAATGGAAAGTGATGTTTTAATATTCATTACACATTGCTAACATACAAAAAAAGATCAAAAAGACAATAACGTCTAAAATATGTCTAAAATGATGAAAATGACTAAAATTACTAAATTGACCAAAATGAAAAAAAAAAAAACAAAATGTTAAAAATAACTATAAGTTAAGAAATTACCAAATTTCCCAAATTAACAAATTGACCTAAACAATCAAAATTACCAAAATATCCAAAAAGACCGAAATAATCATTTTAATCATTTTAACCAAATTAGTCCTTTCGGTAATTTCGCTCATTTGAGCAACTCTCTGCGAAATCGGCCGATTTTGAACATTTTTATTTTTTGCATTTTTTTTATTTGGTTCAAACTTTGTGGGCGCGGTCCCTATGCCCAAAGAAGCTATTTTGTGTTATTGGTTCACCCATACAAGTCTCCATACAATTTTGGCAGCTGTTTATACAAAAATGGTACGTAAATATTCAAACAGCTGTAACTTTTGAGCGAATTTTCTGATTTTCTGGTATTGTTGAGGACTGTTGAGAAAAAAAATTAGCCGTTTTTTTATTAATTTTTTTTTAACAAAATCTCAATTTCCCAAAATATTTTTATTTGATTTGATTTTTTTGATTTTCGAGAATTTTTGATATGTTTTAGGGGACAAAAACCCGCAACTTTTGAGCCATAGAGATGTATGGTCAAAAAATCTGCCGACGAGATGTGATTTTTTGAAAAAAATAGTGATTTTTGGAAAAAAAAATCCTAATTATATGCAAAAACAAATTAGACTTAATTTTTTACGTAAAATTGAATTTTCAATCGAAAAGTACTTTACAGATTTTTTGATAAAGGGCTCCGTTTTCAAGATATAGCAACCGAAAGTTTGATTTTAGCGAAATATTTGCAGTTTTTTGATTTAAAAAAAAATAGTGACCATATGTGACCATTTCTGAAAATATATGTTTTGAAAAATTCAGAAAATTTGCTATAAAATTGTCCAAAAGACATTGAAGATTGGACCTCAATGTTAAAACATGAAACATTCGTAAAATTTTCCGAGTTCCGAAAACAATATTTTTAAATTCAAGGCTAATCATTCAAAAGGGCGTAATATTAAATGTTTGGCCATTTTAAAATGTTAGCCTTTGTTTAAAATAACAATACATTACATTACCTTGGACGTTTTCAAACAAGGAAACGTCCTTTTGAAAAATTACTTTATAATTTGTTTGCGAAATTACCTGTCATTCTGTCAAACTGTCAATATTTAGAGGAGAGATAGCATTTTTTAATTCATCGAGTACTTTTTTACACATTTTTTGTTTTTTTGAGAATTTTTGACTTTTTAATGAATTTGTTCAAAATGAATCCTCAATTCCACCCAACAAATTGCAGTTTACACCCCCTGAAAAACGTCAAACCAAGCTCGCATTCATCGGGCCACAATGTGACCTTTACGACCGGACCGTAAAAAAAAAGCTGTGGGCACCGCCACAACACAAAAACGGTCCGCAAAATCTGTATCTCGAGCTGACCCGGACTGCAATTGCTTTACAACTTTGGTCCCGATCTAGTTTCGCAAGCAAATCTGTATCACACTGACCAAAAAGTCAAAAACGTCGTGTTGGTTGGACGTTTGCTCGAAAGTTTTGAGCTGGAAGGTTTTGCTCGAAGGTCATCCGAGGTGATAAAACTACCGAAGAAACCGAACGAGATGCAAATTGGACAAACTTCTCGGGTAGCTCGAGTTTTGGGAGAAAGGACCGCTCAATTTCTTCGGGGGAAAGAAAGCTTTTATTGCTTTATGGGACCCCGTGCACCTTCTGAAGTTGGGAGAAGTTCGGTTCGGTGCAGGAGAAATGGCACTTTATTACACCCGGGTACGGAGGGTGGGGCCATAAAGTTGGACCTCTCTCTCCTTCGGGATCGCCTCTCAAGGCCTCCAGGATCACTTCTGTCATCTTTTTCGCTGCGGGGAACCCGACTCTCCGACACTCCACACACGCGTATTTGTTTATGTTTGTTTTCGTTGTTCCGAAGATCTGGAGAAATGTCCCCACTCTCGGCCGAACTCCTGGCCCAAACTCTGGCAGTTTTACTGTTTGCTTCACTGGAAAATGCTGCTTCGCAGAATCGACGGCAAGTATGCAAAGCCAACCTTCCGGGCACGGACTCGGGACGGACGTTTCTGGGAGGTTTTTCACCCGGGAGGGAGTTTATGGCACGGTCACGAGGCTCACCACATCGGGGAGTCCTTTATGGCTCGCATGTCACTGTGCGAGGACGACGTCCCGCTGTGGAGATCCTGCCGTTGTCCCGGGATACCGGGAGGGGAGAAAACGTTCTTTTGGAGTTGCAAAAAAAAAAAAAGGAAAAAAAGTCAGCTAACTAATGACACGCGTCCTAATGCGTGCCTAATGGCTTAGCTGGAAGAAAAAATGCAGTCACATGCTACGCGCTGCGAGCAGTTTGTTGTTCCAGGATTAGCTCGGACTTGGAGAGGAAATGTCTCAATACGGGGGAGGACTTCTTAGGTGGTGCTGGAGAGTTGTGCGAACGCATGGGACGGGAACTCGATGGAGAACACCTTCGAGATGATTGGGAATAATCGTTGCAGGTTCTTTCGAGATAAAGGATAGTTCGTCACGGTTGAGAGAAAATGCTTTTTTTTTTGTCATGACAAAAAGGTTTGAATGGAATTGTAAGATTTATGGGTGTCCCAATAGTGTTGTGATTTGAATGGAATCTATTATACCAGATTGTAAATTAGCTCCATAGTAACAATATTGAATGTTAAATATCATTGAGGTTGAAGGAATCATAAACTCATGTTAATAATAAACAGAAACAAAGCAAGAGGATTAAAAATCTTTTGACAAGATTATTAGGTTAAATTTTAAGAAAATTTTACAGATGAACAGCACGTAACATCAACTGAGTCCCTTTATATTTATTTGTCAATTGCAGAAGTTTCAGTCTTTTTGCCTTCGTCACCTTACTGAGGAAAGGCTATAAAATCACTCGAAAAATGAACTTATTAATTTGACCTCGTAGACCCACCTTAACGTATACATATCGACTCAGAATCATGTTCTGAGCAAATGTCTGTGTGTGTGGTGGGATGTTGATCAAAAAAATTGTCACTCGATTATCTCCGGACTGGATGAACGGATTTTGACCGTATTAGTCTCATTCGATCCGTCTTGGGGTCCCATAAGTCTCAATTTAAAATCAGCAAGTTTAGTTAAGTTTTCAAAAGTTATGCTAAAAAAACGATTTTGGCGTATGTCCGGAAGATTGTAAAAAGAGTGGTTATACATTTTCAGAAAAGTATTAAAAAGACCTTTCCAATGAGCCCAAAACATTGAAGATCTGACAACCCTATCAATAGTTATTAGCACTTAAGTGTAATTTATACACTTTTTGGAGGCCGGATCTCACATATTTCAATAAAAATGATATCCGGGTCCCTTATGCAACCCGTTAGATAAACAAAAGACCCTTCATATGAGCCTAAAACATCGAGAATCTGTCAACCCTATCAAAAGTTATTAGCACTTAAGTGTAATTTATACACTTTGGTCATTTTGGTCATTTTGGTCATTTAGTCATTTTGGTAATTTTGGTAATTTTGGTAATTTTGGTAATTTTGGTTATTTTGGTTATTTTGATCATTTTGGTCATTTTGGTCATTTTGGTCATTTTGGTCATGTTGGTCATTTTGGTCATTTTGGTGATTTTGGTAATTTTGGTAATTTTGGTAATTTTGGTAATTTTGGTAATTTTGGTAATTTTGGTAATTTTGGTAATTTTGGTCATTTTGGTCATTTTGGTCATTTTGGTCATTTTGGTCATTTTGGTCATTTTGGTCATTTTGGTCATTTTGGTCATTTTGGTCATTTTGGTCATTTTGGTCATTTTGTTTTTTTTTTTGTCATTTTGGTCATTTTGATAATTTTGGTCATTTTGATCATTTTGATAATTTTGGCCATTTTGGTCATTTTGATCATTTTGATCATTTTGGTCATTTTGGTCATTTTGGTCATTTCGGTCATTTTGATCATTTTGATCATTTTGGTCATTTTGATCATTTTGATCATTTTGGTCACTTTGGTCACTTTGGTCATTTTGGTCATTTTGATCATTTTGATCATTTTGATCACTTTGGTCATTTTGGTCATTTTGGTCATTTTGGTCATTTTGGTCATTTTGGTAATTTTGGTAATTTTGGTAATTTTGGTCATTTTGGTAATTTTGGTAATTTTGGTAATTTTGGTTATTTTGATCATTTTGGTCATTTTGGTCATTTTGGTCATTTTGGTCATTTTGGTCATTTTGGTCATGTTGGTCATTTTGGTCATTTTGGTCATTTTGGTAATTTTCGTAATTTTGGTAATGTTGGTAATTTTGGTAATTTTGGTCATTTTGGTCATTTTGGTCATTTTGGTCATTTTGGTCATTTTGGTCATTTTGGTCATTTTGGTCATTTTGGTCATTTTGGTCATTTTGGTCATTTTGGTCATTTTGGTAATTTTGGTCATTTTGGTAATTTTGGTCATTTTGGTAATTTTGGTAATTTTGGTAATTTTGGTTATTTTGGTTATTTTGGTCATTTTGGTCATTTTGGTCATTTTGGTCATTTTGGTCAATTTGGTCATTTTGGTCATTTTGGTCATTTTGGTCATTTTGATCATATTGGTCATTTTGGTCATTTTGGTCATTTTGGTCAATTTGGTCATTTTGGTCACTTTGGTCACTTTGGTCACTTTGGTCATTTTGTTCATTTTGGTCATTTTGGTCATTTTGGTCATTTTGGTCATTTTGGTCATTTTGGTCATTTTGGTCATTTTGATCATTTTGGTCATTTTGGTCATTTTGGTCATTTTGGTCATTTTGGTAATTTTGGTAATTTTGGTAATTTTGGTAATTTTGGTAATTTTGGTCATTTTGGTCATTTTGGTCATTTTGGTCATTTTGGTCATTTTGGTCATTTTGGTCATTTTGGTCATTTTGGTCATTTTGGTCATTTTGGTCATTTTGGTCATTTTGGTCATTTTGGTCATTTTGGTCATTTTGGTCATTTTGGTCATTTTGGTCATTTTGTTTTTTTTTGTCATTTTGGTCATTTTGCTAATTTTGGTCATTTTGATCATTTTGATAATTTTGGCCATTTTGGTCATTTTGATCATTTTGATCATTTTGGTCATTTTGGTCATTTTGGTAATTTTGGTCATTTTGATCATTTTGATCATTTTGGTCATTTTGATCATTTTGATCATTTTGATCATTTTGATCATTTTGGTCACTTTGGTCACTTTGGTCACTTTGGTCATTTTGGTCATTTTGGTCACTTTGGTCATTTTGGTCATTTTGGTCATTTTGGTCATTTTGGTCATTTTGATCATTTTGGTCATTTTGGTCATATTGGTCATTTTGGTCATTTTGGTCATTTTGGTCATTTTGGTCATTTTGGTCATTTTGGTCATTTTGGTCATTTTGGTCATTTTGGTAATTTTGGTAATTTTGGTAATTTTGGTAATTTTGGTAATTTTGGTAATTTTGGTTATTTTGATCATTTTGGTCATTTTGGTCATTTTGGTCATTTTGGTCATTTTGGTCATGTTGGTCATTTTGGTCATTTTGGTCATTTTGGTAATTTTCGTAATTTTGGTAATGTTGGTAATTTTGGTAATTTTGGTAATTTTGGTCATTTTGGTCATTTTGGTCATTTTGGTCATTTTGGTCATTTTGGTCATTTTGGTCATTTTGGTCATTTTGGTCATTTTGGTCATTTTGGTCATTTTGGTCATTTTGGTCATTTTGATTATTTTGATCATTTTGATCATTTTGATCATTTTGATCATTTTGGTAATTTTGGTTATTTTGGTTATTTTGGTCATTTTGGTCATTTTGGTCATTTTGGTCAATTTGGTCATTTTGGTCATTTTGGTCATTTTGGTCATTTTGGTCATTTTGATCATATTGATCATTTTGGTCATTTTGGTCATTTTGGTATTTTGGTAATTTTGGTTATTTTGATCATTTTGGTCATTTTGGTCATTTTGGTCATTTTGGTCATTTTGGTCATTTTGGTCATTTTGGTCAATTTGGTCATTTTGGTCACTTTGGTCACTTTGGTCACTTTGGTCATTTTGGTCATTTTGGTCATTTTGGTCATTTTGGTCATTTTGGTCATTTTGGTCATTTTGGTCATTTTGGTCATTTTGGTCATTTTGATCATTTTGATCATTTGGTCATTTTGATCATTTTGATCATTTTGATCATTTTGATCATTTTGATCATTTTGGTAATTTTGGTTATTTTGGTTATTTTGGTCATTTTGGTCATTTTGGTCATTTTGGTCATTTTGGTCAATTTGGTCATTTTGATCATATTGGTCATTTTGGTCATTTTGGTCAATTTGGTCATTTTGGTCACTTTGGTCACTTTGGTCACTTTGGTCACTTTGGTCACTTTGGTCATTTTGGTCATTTTGGTCATTTTGGTCATTTTGGTCATTTTGGTCATTTTGGTCATTTTGGTCATTTTGATCATTTTGATCATTTTGATCATTTTGATCATTTTGATCATTTTGATCATTTTGGTCATTTTGGTCAACTTGATAAATTTTGCAATTTTTATCGCCATTCGGATTACAGACTTGGTAACTTTAACATCAAGTTGGAGTCTGGTAAGTATTTCATAGAAATCATCTTTTAATTATTGACTGTGTAAATTATTCTCAGCTCTTTTACGGACTTTAATTTGCACGGCAAAAACTCAATGAATTATTTATTCTGGTAAATTATAGAGACCAGTTTGTTAGCGATGTTTGGATCTGCTGAATATTCTGTAATAGTTGTCTATCAAAAATCAGGTAATTTTGTAATATTTCTGTTCATTTAAAATTTTTGATATTTCATTCAAGTTCATACAATTCTCATGTTAAAAGAATTTAAGTGATAGCTTTCCTTATTCAGTAATCATCCTTCAGTTGTGTTTGCCTAATGGACCGCATTCCTTCAAACAATGCTACCCAGCAAGAAAACAAAACAATTCATTAGCTTGATTACGTCCTTTCCCCAGCTTAACCCTTTGCTGCCTGTGCCTGTGCTCACTGTTTTCAAAATATTTTCAAAACAATCAAATTAATCCAATCTGTAAGCTCGAACCCCTCCCCTTCCCCCAAATCCGCAAGGCTTCGCGTCTAATCCCGCTTTTAGACTGGATTACGATAATTACAAATGCAAATATTTTATCTGTTTTCCTTTGAAACCCGATTTCTTCGTCAACTCCTTCGATTTCGGGGTGTGCGTTTTGTTTCTAAGGTTCTGCCCCGTCATCGTCGGGGTTCGATTAGGGGTTCCCTTTTGTCACCACAGGAGTGTTCTACCTCCTTTCCCCCGGTGGCTACCCGCAGCGTTTAGCATGCCTGACGGCAATTTAAGGACGGGGAAAAAGAGGTAAGGCGGAGGTCCTGGCGAAAGAGTTGGGAAGGATATTTATGCTTGGCATAAAAGCTCTCCGCCTCCGAAAATCGGTTTCAAGAAACGCTGCTGCTCATTTAAAGGTGGACACATTTCTTTCACCCCGTTCCCGACAGTTTTGGTTTTGCACACTGTTTATGATTGTCAACCCTTGCCCGGTAGGACCCAATTCCCAATATATCTGAGCCCTGACCGAAATTGTTTTACGGTGAGAGCTGCTGCGTCCATTTCAGCAGCAAAATGAGAGAAAAATAAGGATTTCGAAGGGATTATCGGGAGGGTGCGATGTGCATTTCGTTAATTAGGACCAATCCACCCCCGAACGGATGGCCTCCGAGGCGAAAGGGTGTAATCTCGGGGGATTGGCCAAAAACGGACACCACACGGTCATTTGGGCGCAAACTTTCGGCAGAAAGAAAGAAAGCTAATCTCGGCCTCTGAAAAGTGATACACCCGAAATTTGCGTGTGCCAGAGAGAGGCTACGGGCGATGGTCAACGGTTTTTGGGCCAACCTGACCTGAAAAGAAGAGGGATTAACTCTTTTGCCCTGGACCCTGGGCCGGCCATCGCCGGGAGGTAAGCGTGTTATAAAATCAAAGGATTAAAACCGGACACCCGGGTGTAAAGTGAGATTTAATAGGAAAACAAATATTGTCACTCGAAGCGGTGTTTTCAGGGGTTCCAGGGTTTTGGGGACCATAAAGCACACACACACACACACCCGGGGGTGTCTGCCGGGCCTTTGGAAGGGTTTGTTTGGTTCTTTAATTTATTGATCTCGCAAACAAATAGAAGATAATCCTGTTAGCGAAAGCTCCGAGCGGGCGTCGGGTGTGACGAACGAGCTCAGTTTTGAGTGGAAATTTTGGGAGAAGAATGGATTTTGGTTGTCCTAAATTGAACTGTAACTAATTGGAAAAACGTGCGATGGAATTCATTTGACTATCTTGAACTTCACAAACTTAATAACTGAGTCTTTAAATAAGTTAAACCAATATTTGATGAAAATGTCACAGAATTGCCCTCTTATGATTAAGAATGTGAACTTCCAAAATCACCTTGCAAAAAATATAACTGAGCTTTCAATAACGGACTTCAATCAACCTTATGGAGATGTCTGAATCTCCTGTCAGCAGATAAGTGGTGATTCTACAGTTGAAGGGCTTTATTCTGATAAGTACAAGATTGAATTCAAGCTGTCAACTAACCTGACTAATTGCTAAACTGTCAATACTAATACATTATTAAGAGGAATAAGTTAATCTTGCATTGAGTTCTTGTAATGTACTTTTTTGAGGCTGTTACTGTTTAAATTTCTTGATTGCAAATATTAAGATGTCGACCAAGCTTGTAATTACGGACTTCGAACAACAGTTAAACGAATCACTTGTTAATCTGGCGGCAACACTTATACAGTCAGGGTTGCCAGGTTGCCAGATAAATTTGGGAATGCCAGTTTTTTTCAAGTGTCAGCCAAAATAAAGATTCACCTTTCTCTGTGTCAGATATTGACAGATTTTGCCAGATTTTTCACGTTATGCACACGTTGAACAACTTTTTGATTAGAATGAACGAATTTAGTAGAAAATGTACAAAAAATGGAATGTGTTTTCTTACAGAAAATGTAAATTCAACATTTTTGAGGCCATAAAATCAGTAAAACAATCTAAATTTTACAAACTTTCGAATTAATTTATAGCCTCCCTCCCTTTTACCATTCAGAATTGTTAGATTTTTGCCTGCCAGACTTTTAAAAGATACTTGGTCAGATTTTTCAAATTTTGCTACCAACTCACACAGATCAATAGATCAACTCTATGCACCAGGGGCGCCGACTCTGGGGGGGCACGGTACTTTTTGCCCCCCTTAAAATTAGGCAGGGGGGGCAGCCCATACATTGTGCCCCCCCAGAAATTTTGGAAGAAAAATATTCTTATTTTAAATATTACAAAAAAATCACAGGAATAATTGAAAATAATATTTAAAACTGAATTGGAATTGGATAGAATTCTTGTAAGCAATCTGTAAAATAGTTCAAAAACATTTGTTGTTTTCTAAATCGACAACGTTTCATCTATACTACTGCGCTCTCTTATGCTAACTAGAAAGGAAAACCAGCAAGCTTAGTATACAAGAGCAAACTTACGCAAACTCTTGCCAAAACAATCATCAAGTTTTCAGACGCAACATTCTGCGATTTGCCATTGTAGATCAGGATTTAGCGAAAATGAACTGAAACACTTTTCAAAATGGTCATTTGATGACAGCTTTATATTAAAAAAATGCTGATAAATTCGATATTTCTTTGAGTAATTTTGGGTAATTTTTTTTCTTGATTTCATTTTTAAAAAATGCAAATTTTTGGTAGTATCAAATTGTCATAATGCTTTTTTTGATTTTATTAAAAACCGTATGTGTATCTTTTTGGTTATTCGTAAATTCTAAAATTCTTAAATGCTTAAATTCTTAAATTCTTAAATTCTTAAATTTAAATTCTTAAATTCTTAAATTTAAATTCTTAAATTCTTAAATTCTTAAATTCTTAAATTCTTAAATTTTAAATTAATTCTTAAATTCTTAAATTCTTAAATTCTTAAATTCTTAAATTCTTAAATTCTTAAATTTTAAATTCTTAAATTCTTAAATTCTTAAATTCTTAAATTCTTAAATTCTTAAATTCTTAAATTCTTAAATTCTTAAATTCTTAAATTCTTAAATTTTAAATTCTTAAATTCTTAAATTCTTAAATTCTTAAATTTAAATTCTTAATTAAATTTAAATTCTTAAATTTTAAATTCTTAAATTTTAAATTCTTAAATTCTTAAATTCTTAAATTTTTAAATTTAAATTCTTAAATTCTTAAATTCTTAAATTTAAATTCTTAAATTCTAAATTTTAAATTCTTAAATTTTAAATTCTAAATTTTTAAATTCTTAAATTCTTAAATTTTAAATTTTAAATTCTTAAATTCTTAAATTTAAATTCTTAAATTCTTAAATTCTTAAATTCTTAATTTTAAATTCTTAAATTCTTAAATTTAAATTCTTAAATTCTTAAATTCTTAAATTCTTAAATTTAAATTTAAATTCTTAAATTTAAATTTTAAATTCTTAATTCTAAATTCTTAAATTTAAATTTTAAATTCTTAAATTCTTAAATTCTTAAATTCTTAATTCTTAATTTAAATTCTTAAATTCTTAAATTCTTAAATTCTTAAATTCTTAAATTCTTAAATTTAAATTCTTAAATTCTTAAATTCTTAAATTTTAAATTCTTAAATTCTTAAATTCTTAAATTTTAAATTCTTAAATTCTTAAATTTAAATTCTTAAATTCTTAAATTCTTAAATTCTTAAATTTAAATTCTTAAATTCTTAAATTCTTAAATTCTTAAATTCTTAAATTTTAAATTTAAATTCTAAATTTTAAATTCTTAAATTCTTAAATTTTAAATTCTTAAATTTTTAAATTCTTAAATTCTTAAATTTAAATTCTTAAATTTTAAATTCTTAAATTCTTAAATTCTTAAATTCTTAAATTCTTAAATTCTTAAATTCTTAAATTCTAAATTTAAATTTTAAATTCTTAAATTTTAAATTCTTAAATTCTTAAATTCTTAAATTCTTAAATTTTAAATTCTTAAATTCTTAAATTCTAAATTTAAATTCTTAAATTTAAATTCTTAAATTCTTAAATTCTTAAATTTAAATTCTTAAATTCTTAAATTCTTAAATTTAAATTCTTAAATTCTTAAATTCTTAAATTCTTAAATTCTTAAATTCTTAAATTCTTAAATTCTTAAATTCTTAAATTCTTAAATTCTTAAATTCTTAAATTCTTAAATTCTTAAATTCTTAAATTCTTAAATTTAAATTCTTAAATTCTTAAATTCTTAAATTTAAATTCTTAAATTCTTAAATTCTTAAATTCTTAAATTCTTAAATTCTTAAATTCTTAAATTCTTAAATTCTTAAATTCTTAAATTCTTAAATTCTTAAATTCTTAAATTCTTAAATTCTTAAATTCTTAAATTCTAAATTCTTAAATTCTTAAATTCTTAAATTCTTAAATTCTTAACAAATTAATTGATGTTAAATTTTCGATTTTTTTGAACATTGATTGTAATTTCCAAATTTCTGATTTTTTAAATTTCTGAATTTCAACTTTTGATTTCTTAACATTTTTAAGCCATGAGTTTTTTTCAACCCTAGGGTTTTTAAAAAAAATTAAAATTTTGGAATATTTATTTTTTTTCTGTTATTTTTTTCTAAATTGCAGATTTCAAAGAATGTTGTTTTTTTAATGTGTATTTTCCAATTTCTTAAGTTCAAATTTTTTGCTTTTTACTTTTGTTTTCATCTTTAGAATATTTGTGTTGTTGAATTTTAAATACCTGATCATTTTTATTATTGACTGTTACTTCTGAAAAATAAGTGAGAATATGCCAATTAGAAGGAATTCGCCTTCCAAACATATAAAAAATTACCCCAATAAACATTCTCAATCACGTTTTAATAAATTATCTTTTTCAAGAAAAAAAATGGATTCCGGATGAAAAAACTCTTATCACATCGTAATATTCAAATTGGTAAAATTCGTGATATACAATAAACTTAAACATCAAATCGCCACTCTCACCTAACGATTTCGGAAAAAACCGAGCCCCCCCAACATTATGGACTAGTCGGCGCCTCTGCTATGCACAGTGGTCCAGATCGCAAAATTAGGTGGAAAATGGATTTTCCGTAAACTGATGAAGTTTTGGAGCTTTGGTGTTTGAAAAGATTTGTTGCATATGGAAAGGGGCAACTTTTGGTTTGGTTGAAAATTAGGGTGGTTCACTATTAGGGTGATTTTGGAAACTTTTCAGGAATATTTTTGGGAATTTTTTTAACTTCTAGAAAGTTGTTGGGCTTGCCAATCCAAGCAACTTTGTCGAAGACATCAAAATTTTATCTCGTTATTTACACCTTCTACGACCAAATTTATAGAAAGCATCTGAGCAAACCTTAAAAAATCGTTTTGGGGTCGTGCATAAACCACGTGGCCTTTTTTTCGAGAATTTTTGGCCCCCCCTCCCCCCTCATGGTTTTTCGTGGTTTCACGCCAACCCCCCCCGCCCCCTATAAGACCACGTGGCTTTTTCCTCCCAGGTGAAAAATCTAAAAAAAAAAACAAAATAGTATAGATTTCAAAAATGTTTATCCCCATATGATACACCGTCAGTGGGGGTGACTTTGGATCAAAAAACGATATAACGATAAAAACGAATGTTGGGGATTGTTCCTGAATGATTGGTCCAAGCGGGTTTTGCAGGTCTTGAACCTGCCGATGTTCAACTCGGAGAAAATCTCCCCAGAAATTTACTTAAAAGTCTGAAAAAAGTATAACGTTACAAAGTTTCAGGTAAATAATAAAAGTATAACAATTTATTGAAATGGTACAGACAGTAAAAAAAAACTCTCAACAAAACAAGAAACTTAGTAAAACATATGCATTTCAAATTATGGAATTGCAGTACAATTAATTGCATCCAGGATAAATATGCTTTATGAATTAAAGCTACTTTGTTATAAAAACATTATTCATGATTTAATTAAAATGCGCTTTTAAATATAAAATAAAAATTATTTTAAAAAAGTAAAAAGTTTTGTTTCAGAAAAAAATATTTTTATTTTATTTTGAGGAAAATTTCTTATTATAAAAGCTCCTAGTTAATATTTATTTTATTCCAAACATTCATAAACAAAACCCAACTAAAGCAACTTTTCTTTTTAACTGAGCATGATTGATTCCAATGATCCAGTATGTCCAAAAAAAGTCGAGTTATGTCATTTATTTCTCCATACAAGAATCAGAGACAGGGACAAACATTCAATATTACGCCATTTTGAAAGGTTAGTCCTGATTTAATTTGTTTTAGAAAAGATCGGAAAATTCCACGAATGTTTTACTTATTAATATTGAAAATCGGACCATTAGTTGCTAAGATATCGACACAAGAAAATAATGGGTTGTTTGGGTGACACTTAGAAAACATCAATTTTTCTGTTTTTAAATCTTTGCATGGCAATATCTCAGCAACTAAAGGTCGTATCAATAAAGTTCAAAGTGGGCAAACATGGGCACTAATTTAAAAAAATTAAAAACTGTAACTATTTTTAAAAAAGTTACCTAAAAATTGCTATAACTTGAAAACGGTGCTCTTTATGAAAATTTCACTTCAGTACTTTTTGATTGCAAATTCGATTTTACATCGAAACATGATTTTTGCGATCAATATTTTGATTTAAAAAAAAATTGTGTTGATTCAAAAATTCATAACTCAATCAATGATTTTTTGCCCGTTCTGGACATTTATGAAAAGTTGGCAAAACATATCAAAACAATAAAAAAAATAAAAATAGCGTTTTTTTGCAAATCAAGTTCTAGTAACAAAAGTGAAACTTACAATCAGCAAAAAAATTACCATTTATCTTTTTTTTTCAGTGTAGTCCTTATCCATACCTATAGCTTTGCCGAAGACACCAAATCGATCAAAAAATTCCTTCAAAAGATTTTTGAATTTTCTTATTTCATTAGCTGCCAAATTTGTATGGAAATTTATATGGACAAACTTTGAGTATACCGAAGGCACCATAAAAGTTTCTGACGGATTAATAAATCAAAAATTAAAAATAAAGAATAAAGACAGATTTTGTAAGGAATTGCTTGGCAATACAAACAAAAGTTATGTGAAAATAATCTAAAAAATCGATTTCGTGTCTTTGACAAAGTTGTAGACAACGCGCTAAAAATCATTCTTTTAGTCATGGACGTCCGAATTGTTTAAGTCTTAATCTTACTTTAAATTAAATTTGCTATCGACTACGTGTTTTGATAAATCTGAAAGATCAGGAAATTATCCACGATTTAAAATTTTTGATCCAACTTTTGGTTGCTGAGGTATTATCTCAACATATATACAAAAAATAATTAAATATAAGTTATTTTTTCAATCATCGATATCCTTCAAATTATTAACACTGCGACATTGCCCAATATACACGGATGCCTAAGTCGCATAAATTACAGATTTGATCAAGTCGAGTTCTGCAAATTTTTAGGATCATCTAGACATCCTAATAATTCACTAAATTGGAATTGGAAATAAACATCCTGGTTGGCTAAGTTATGCCCGAGAACCAGCGAGTTGAAAATACCGTTCCATTTTTTAAGGAGTTTTATTTATGTTGATCCGGCTTTGTATTGAAATTTGTTTCACAAATTGATATCGGCATTTGAAAATTAAGATTGATTTTCTTGGGGATTTTCGGGAGCGATTTTCTTTTGCGTGATTTGCATCCTCTCTCTTTCGTTGGTGAAGAAAGTTCGCAAACGAAATTGATTTTTTGCGATTATTCCATCCCTGGTTGCCTTTTTACGAAAATTTTATATAAATTGTCACCAATATTTATTTTTAAATTGTTCGAAAATAGAAATATCGAAGACTACATATACTTTCAATGACAATTTGCAAGCACATTTTTACCTGCAAGACATACGCTTTTTTAGTAAGTATTAACTTTGGATAATTAATTGAAAAATATTGTGACATTGAAATACAGTGGACTCTCTCGTTGTCGATATTGAAGGGACCGTCGAGAGCGGGAGTTATCAAATTAAAGAACGGAAAATCAAAGCAATCTATTTGAAGGGACTGAAAAAAATATTGACAGCTGGAGCAATATTGATATCGAGAAGATCGACAGCCAGAGAGTCCACTGTATAAGTAATATTTCTAAACACAATAACTGTCTCGATAACTGTATGGTTTAAAAGAGTAACAAGAAATGTATATAAGTAAACTTAATGTGCGTTTTTTTTTGTTTTTTTTTTTTTCTATAGAAGAGATTTTTTTTGAAAGGCCACGTGGTCAGCCATCAACCCCCCCCCCCTCCCCCCCATGGCTTTTCATGGTTTTTTTCGGTCGGATTTCGGACCCCCTCCCCCCCCCCCTAAGGAGGCCACGTGGTTTATGCACGACCCCTTTTTGAACGTGTAAAATTATTATTTAAACCCAAATTATTACCATAAATCGATTTTTCGACACTTTGGGTCAATTCTGAGGGTAGATTCAGATTCAGCGGGCAAAATTAATCACCTGAAACATATATTTGGGCAACTTTCGTAATTAGTTTGGGTGGTCCCATAAGGTTTTCCCTTGAAAATGAGACTTTTTCTAATGGCGATATCTCAAGTTTAAAGAAAAACATCCCTGAGATTTTTTCAGCGTTTGTAGTGCTGGATCTCCTCTTCCAAATGCAACCGCTTAAAATTTGGCTTGCGCCTTTTCGAGATATTCAAGTTTAAAATTTGCACCTTTTTTACCTTAAAATCGCTGTAACTTTTGACCCTTAAGTTCAAATTGACTTATCAAAAGATAAAAATGTTTGCTTTTAGAGCTCTAAAAGTGCCCCAAATACCTCTTTTCTCTTAAACTTAACCCTGAATTGCCACGTTCAAAAAACTGATTTTTGAAGGTTAGCTCAGATACTTTCCATAAATTTGGTCGTAGAAGGCGTGGATTACAAGATAAAATTTTGGTGACTTCCATAAAGTTGCTTGGATTGGAAAGCCCAACAACTTTCTAGAAGACAAAAAAAATCCCAAAAATATTCCTGAAAAGTTAGATTATTAAAATCACCCTACTAGTGAACCACCCTAATTTCCAACCAAACCAAAAGTTGCCCCTTTCTATATGCAACAACTCTTCTCAAGACACCAAAGCTCCCAAACTCCATCATTTTACGGAAAATCCATTTTCCACTTAATTTTGCCATCTGGACCACTGTGCATTGGGTTAGGATGTCAAAGGTCTCTGGTTCGATTCCCGCTGTCGACACTTTTTGTTTTTTGTTTTGACGGATGAACTTTTTTGTGGCAAATGAACCTCGAGGCCATTATTCTCTCAGACGAGTGCTGCTCTGGTTTGGGTGTCAGAAGGAAAATAGTTGGCAGATTTTTGGTATTATTGGTAATTTAGGTCATTCTGGTAAATTTGGTCATTCGGTCACTCTGATCATTTTGATCATTTTGGTAGTAATGGTAATTTTGGAGATTTTTCTTAATTTTGTTCATTTCACAGTAAAATAATGTAAATATGGAAGCTGTAATTTTGGAAGGTTGAATATTACTTCTTTTATGATATAATTTTACCTCAATTAAGACTGAAAAAGTGACATTACACCAGAAAAGTGGTAAAATTACACCTTTTTTCTGACAAAAAATTTGTACCCCTTCCCAGATGTTATATTACCATGATTGTTTTTTCTGTGTTTATAAATTTTTCAATTTTGATCAAACTGCTGAGTTTTGTCATTTTGGCTATTTTGGTCATTTCTACAATTTTGATCATTTTAATCATTTTGATCATTTTGATCATTTTGATCATTTTGATCATTTTGATCATTTTGATCATTTTGATCATTTTGATCATTTTGATCATTTTGATCATTTTGATCATTTTGATCATTTTGATCATTTTGATCATTTTGATCATTTTGATCATTTTGATCATTTTGATCATTTTGATCATTTTGATAATTTTGATCATTTTGATAATTTTGATCATTTTTTCTAGCATTCACTTTAAATTTTGTATTAATCGGCAATCTGAACTCAATTTAATGGCTGAATTAACACTTTTTTTTAATTACCATCCAGTTAAATGGTATTATCTAAATGACTATAAGACGAACTGTAGTACTATAGAAGTTGATGAAAGAAAAACTTTGCATCTTTTACAAAACAAATACATATCAATAAAACAGATCGTCAATAAATAATAATATATAAATAGAAACACTTTCTTTGCTAGAAAAAGGATCAATTCATAAACTGCAATGACCTTCTAAACAAATTTAAGCACAAAGTGAAACCGTTTCAATCAACGACCATAAATATCCCAAAAACAGTTATTCCTTCAAACGGTTATTTTTGACCTTACACAACTGCTCTCAATACCTCAAAAATTCCAAGAAACCAAATCCTTCCCGAAAGCCCGTTATTTGCATAGCCCTTGCACACCAGCAATTTACAGCTCTCTCTAACTGTTTCCCCACTTAAACTGGAATGGCTTCACTTTTGCTCTAATTGATCCAGTAAGAAAAAAAATTGGGTTAACTCACAGTTACAGCACTTTTAACTCATCCACACCCCCTTTTTGGGCCAAACCTTCGTAATATGACCAAACTGAAACACAAAAAAAGCCGTAAATGTTGTCAGGAAAAGGATGCTCCAGGATAATTGCTTCGGCCTGATTTCGACCAAAAGGTTCCATTCTGTGCCCTGGTTTCGATTTTTCTGTAACATATTTTAAGGTGTGCTGTAAATTGGGCAATAAACGCCGAGCAACGGTAACTTTTCGGGCTAGTTTCAGTTGGTTTTTGAGTTTACAAGCATTCTTGGAAGTGACCCCCGTCGATCACTTGTTGGGCAATGGTTTTGATTTGAGAATGCTACGATAATTTTGAAATTTTCCTAACTTTGCATACCACTTCGTCAAATAGAAGCGTTTCAGCCTTTTTCCTCAAAGTCGAACGCAAACAAGCAAACAACTACCAAAAACGTTTGTTTTTCGCACTCCGGCCGGCGAAAAGCCGACTTTGGTCAGACATTTAGTAATATAAACATTTCGGCAAACCTCACAAGAAGGAGGACCGTGCAATCACACAGGGAGGAAAAAAGCTAGACTTTATTGCACCAGTAGTATGCAGTAGCTGCCATAAACGCTGCAACAAATGGAAAGCCGAAACCTCAGTCGGCAAGCGCTCAAAGTGATTTTGGCCCCACTGTGGTCTCGAATCTCGGCAAGTTGCGGCGCGGCAATCCGGGAATCCTTTGAACAACCGTCCGATTTTATGGGGCGCACATTTTTCGCCACTTGGTTTCTGACTTGGAAGCGGCTCGGAAGGGCTCGTTTTATGGACGCGCAAACATCACTTTTCCTGGTAAATAATGCTGTTGGTAGCATTACGGAAATCTGCTCTAATAGCAAAACTGGTTGATTTTCACAAGGCTGTAAAAGTGTTTTGTGTTTGTTTTATCAGCAATGGACGTGATTGTTCATTTATTGTTAGCGATAACAGTGATTGCGACATAATATTTATGAACCCTATCTCTATCAAATCCATAATCATCCTATAAAAGTATTATCATCGACTGTAGAGTGTAGATATCCTAATCGTTTATTAGTAATCTTAAGCTATTGACAGTTGACAGAGTTTTATTAGGTCTTATCTAAGCATTACTTACCTGATACATTATCGCACCATTCACATTTATCACTTAAATCACAACACTCAATTTGTACTTACCAGGTTTATCAATTTATAGCCTAACTTGATAAGGCTATCTTGAATTTGAAGTCCGTAATTGAGGTGTCATTCATCAAACGCTCAAAAAATCAACTAGTCTTACACTAAAGCAAGCCGTACCTCTAAGATTATTGTTTCTTCTTAACAAGAGTACAAGAAAGTTGAAGTCCGTAATAGAAGCGTCATCTCAGTTCATCGTCCAAGAAGCCAAATCTCAACCGAAAAACGACATAACTGTCCAGCCAAGCCATAACTCTTTCGAACACTGATTCGCTTCGTCAACGCCGTCGTCGTCGTCGTTTCCACTGCACACAAAATGAATGTTCTCACTTGGGGCTGTAAATTTCTCCACCCAACCGAGAAAAAAACCGGTCGCAGCCATCACTAATGAACTGTCGTGTCGTGCGTCCATTTCGGTTCGCCGTTTTCGGTCATTTTATAGGAGGAGGAGAACCTCACCGAAAACGACGACCCACGACTCCAACTTCCAAGTTAACCTGGATTGAATGTCGTTTTCATTTGTGATCGTCTCGTCTTCTCGAAACTGACCAGAAATGCTGCGACCAAACCAACCTCGCTGGTTCGGATTAGAACGTAGATATCCTGGTGCGACGAGCCATTTGTTACTCAATTGCCTTCTCTTTGATTCGAGAACGAATGGGAGTGTCTCGCAGATTTGCGTACGCGAACCGGCTGGATATCGACGAGCAGATTTATCGGAGAGCTGCCGGGTTAACGAGTGATTGTTTACCCAAGTTATTTAGCACCTCTCGAGAAGGATGCAGCGCGTTTCGAGAGCAAAGGTTGAAGGCTTGAGGTTTGAACGACCGAGGTTGTGTTCGACATTCGATTTTACGACAAGTGCTCTTCTGGTTTGAATCTGCGTAGCGAGAAGGTACACTTTGGCGTTCCTGCATGGTTGGCGCAAGATGTATCACTTCTCCGGACACCACTTTTCTAATTAATGTAATTGACAGATTGACAGTTGACAGACTACATCTAGAGAGTACTTACCATAACTTTGACTGGATACACTGCAGCTTCACTATACACTTCCACCTCAACAGGTGCGTTTGTATGCTTTGGTAGCATGAGTTTGAAGTCCGTAATAGAGGTGAGGAAATAAATATTTTTTATTCAAGCAGTTATATTCATTTCATTTCAATGCAGTTTTTTTTAAATTAAGTCCTTAATTGAAGAGCAGTAATGCCATTAAAAATCATAGTTAACAAAGTGTTATTAGTATAGCTTAAAATATGTTTTGCTAATTCGGAGTTGAAGTCCGTAATCGAAGTGACGATCTCGACTTTTCATCTAATTCCCTAATTTTCCAGTAAACCCATTTCCAAGCAACTCCGTTCTATTTCCATCCCACAAGCCCCATGAAAAACAAGTAAACAAGCCCTAAAGCGGCATTAAACCGCTCAACTTGTTCACAATGCGTCCGAAATTGGGAATTAACGTGCTTCTCCATTCCGGTAAATCTCATTTGGGAAAACTGCGCTGCATTTCACAAGCAATACGAGCCAGAAACGAAACATATAAGTTAATTACACCCACCCAGTCAGTCGGTGGGATTTGGTGGGGCGATTTGTACCCCTCGAGTGTGTCGGGTTGGAAATGAGCTGTCGCTGTAGTCGTCCAGATTTAGGAGACCATTTGAAAAGTTGCACATTGTTGCGTGGTGCAACCGTGCTCCATGGTGAAACGTGGAAAGGGGTTAGGTTTTTAGGGGAATGACGGTAAGCTAATCGAGTTAAACTTTTTATTTCTTTTTTTAGTACATGTCGTTTGCGCAGTGATTGGTGCTGGAATTAGGGGGACGCGGACCTTTTGCGAGTCGTAAATAGATCTATTTGATGAAATGTGACTACTGGAGAAGAAATAAAAATTAGAGTGATGATATTTATTAGTTTGCCAAAGAGTAATTTGAGAAAAGTACTAAATTTTAGTACACTAATAACAATGAAAGCAGCAACATTCTGATCTATCTGGATTTTTTAAATAGCACCCTTTCTTCTATAAAAATCTGAGCTAAGTGAGATTGGTTAGTTTGACAGTTGACTGTTGACAGAAAATATTAGTAAAGAATTAAAGTGTACTTACCAAGTGACAACGTTTTGAATAACTGCAGCATCGAGTACTTACCAAACTCTATCAAATTTTCACTTCAACTTCCTGGCAAGTTTTGCTCTCTAACCTCAAACTTGAAGTCCGTAATAGAAGTTATGTTATTTTCAAAAGAAAAATTTCCGTGATCATGAAATTGATGTCCGTTTTTAAAATCACTCTTCAAAATTTAACATAAATCAGTTTCGCAACTGACCAATCAATATTTTTCGTCCTTTTGATCAACCTGTCCCAGGACACCGGAACCGTTGATTTCCACCGATTGTCCACCGAGGGCATTTGTTATTCTCTTCTGCATAAAGCCTCCTCCAGGGAGAGGATTTCCAAGCTTTTTTACCCTCCCAACTACACCAAATTCCTTCACCAGAAGTGATTGCAGCCGAGAAACCAGCAAAAAATACTGCATCCCGAAAAAAAAACCTCCACAACCCCAGTGAATCCCAGATTAAGCCCTTCACCAGTTGAAGCGCTCGGAAAGTGCAGAGAAGCACTATATGCCACTAAATAAGGGCTCACCGACCTGGGAGGATACAACAAATGGCACCGAGAAAAGCCAGCAAAGACAGATTTGTTATCCCAGGTCTTCCTTTTTTTCTGCTATCCCCGGAGGGGATTTTGGGGAAACCGTCGTCGTCGTCCACCAACCCGAAAGAGACTCAACCTGGCGCGGTAGAATAATGGAAGTGTGTGAATTAATCATGTGGAAATGATGAAGAGTGCTCCGGTGGCGATGCGACGAGGAAAGATCATCGGAAAAAAGATACTTTTTTTGTTGAGGAGAAGTGATATCGGGAAAATCTAGCTTCAGGAAAAAAGGAAAGAATGGGGGTCATAAAACTGCTCCACGCGCAGGAAACGGTGTTGCACTTCCGTGGCGGAAGTGAACAGGAGTCATACTAGGAAAAGAAGGAAAGCGATGTTTTGATCTACTCTAACGAAAGTTGTCCCTAATGTGAGTTGTTAGTTTGACAGTTGACAATTGACAGAGGGTTTTAGTAACAAACTAAGGTGTACTTACCATTTTAAAACACTTTGAACTAACTGCAGCATCGAGTACTTACCAAACTCTATTGAATTTTCACTTCGACTTCTTAACAAAATTTGTTCTATAGCCTGAAACTTGAAGTCCGTAATTGAAGTACAATCATAACTTTTTTTGTTCTACTGCAATAGTTTAAAGAATTTCAAGTATCCTAGCTTACCTCAAACCCTAAAAAAATTCTTCTGTAAAAAAGCTGCCCTTAATAAAATTTGTTAGTCTTGACAGTTGACAATTGACAGAGGCTGTTAGTAACAAAATAAAGTGTACTTACCGGTTGATAACATTTTGAATGACTGCAGCATCGAGTACTTACCAAACTCTAACAAATGTTCACTTCAACTTCCTAACCAATTTTGCTCTGTAACCTGAAACTTGAAGTCCGTAATAGAAGTCAAATAAAGAGTTTATTTTTTCGTGCACTTTTAAGAGCCTGACACCTAGAAACGTTTTTGTAAGCTTCATAATCAGAAAAATAAGATTTGTTATGCTTAACAGAGGACGTTAGTATCAATTTAAGGCGTGCTTACCGGTTGATGACTTCTTGGATAACCACAGAATCGAGTACTTACCAAACTTTAATGAATTTCCATTTCCATTTCCAGACAAGTTTTATTCAACTACCTTCAAGTTGAAGTCCGTAATAGAGATAAAAATCCCAATTTCAATTTTTGTACCACCTTCACAGTCTCAACCACACCAACTGTCTTCCCTAACCTCAAAATCCCACAATTAAAGCGTCTCGCCGCCAAAACCTCAACGCGAACGAGGTGCTAGGAAAAAGTCTCCTCTTGCAACGACAGAAAAAAGGGTCACCGAGGTTAGACGCTAGTGGCCGCGCCGGCGACTGTGGTTTCTATCGGCAAATTGGATTAAAATTTGCGGACAGTTGAGTTTCTGTAATCCAGCGCTATCGCTGACCACATTTTAATTCGCCTGCTCTCGGACTCGCTGCCAGACCGAAGTGGCTCTAACCTGGTTTAGTCCGAGCGAGCCCAGACAGTCTAATCCACAAAAATGAGGATTTTTTCCCCTGTTTGTTTCTGGTTGGCTGACGCGATTTTCAGCCGAGTGAACGCCAGGGATTGATGGGGAAGAGTGGACAATCTAGCCTCAATTGGATTCCGGACACGTTATTGCACTCACACTAGCCGTAATTGAATAATTCGATAATACTAACTTTACACCTGACGTTGCATCGGGCTGGATTACAATCCTTGAACTAGTAGATATTGTTACTGTTGAGCTTCAAAATTCAAGCAATTCTTGAAAATCTGCAACTTCTCAGAACTCATTTTCCCATGCCGACCTTCATTCCGCAAGAAAATCTCCTTACCGCAAAGATCTTGAGCCGTCACAGCTTGGTTCCCTGCAGTCCCTAATCCACATCCCAGTTGTATAGAAGTCAAAATGAGCCATGAAAGGGAACCGATTTGCGAGCTTTGTTATTCTGAACCATTTTTTCTTTCACAAAAAATAAAGAAACCTGGTCCAGGGAACCAGAAAATGACACAAAATTAGGTGACAATTGTTTGGGCCCGAAGGGCCCCGATCAGAACCATAACGAATCGAATTATTGGCACGCAAGCTTTGACATTTTAATTTTTTCGGAGTTCGGCCCGGTGTTCGTGATGCAACGTGATTCGATTAGTTCCGCAATTGACCGGATGACAAGAGGCACCTTTCCCCTAGAAAATTGTTTGAAAGAAACCCAGAATTTGACCAACGAAAATCGGTGACAAAGTGGGAAGTCGAGGGAGGAAAAAATTTAATTAACAAACACATGCGGAAAATTAAAAAATATAAATGGCACAAAATGAAGCGCGGTCGTCACCGGGGAAGATATTGGGATTTGGAGATTTTTTTGCTGACCGTCGTCAGCCGTCGGTTTGGGCGGAATCACTTCCGGTTTGGGAGAGATGGGAGTTTAGAGCGAGGAACTGGGATAGGATTTGATTGAGAAATTTGCCGTACAAAAGAGTTGGTTTGATTGGGTTGGAAGAAGTTGTAATTGAGTAGGAGTTAAATTATGTTAGTCTTAATTTTATGACAGTGACAGTTGACAGTTTGTTAAAAAAAAAGAAAAAAATGTACTTACCAATTCACAGAATTTCAAATCACTTCACACAGAATTCACCTACACATAACACTTCACATCAAATTCACTAAATCAACCACCTTAATAGCTTCCTCTTGAAGTCCGTACTTGAGATCATTTTGATGAAATATATTGAAAATTGTGATTAGAAAGTATCTTTTGAAGTTCGTATTCGAAAAGCAAGTGAAGTGAAGTGAAGTGAAGTGAAGTGAAGTGAAGTGAAGTGAAGTGAAGTGAAGTGAAGTGAAGTGAAGTGAAGTGAAGTGAAGTGAAGTGAAGTGAAGTGAAGTGAAGTGAAGT
Organism: Culex quinquefasciatus; assembly: GCF_015732765.1. Taxonomy (NCBI): domain Eukaryota; kingdom Metazoa; phylum Arthropoda; class Insecta; order Diptera; family Culicidae; genus Culex; species Culex quinquefasciatus. Next base: position 124,235,337 of record NC_051861.1, read on the forward strand.
GAAGTGAAGTGAAGTGAAGTGAAGTGAAGTGAAGTGAAGTGAAGTGAAGTGAAGTGAAGTGAAGTGAAGTGAAGTGAAGTGAAGTGAAGTGAAGTGAAGTGAAGTGAAGTGAAGTGAAGTGAAGTGAAGTGAAGTGAAGTGAAGTGAAGTGAAGTGAAGTGAAGTGAAGTGAACCTTATTCTTGAAATTCATACTAAAAATGCATTTTTTTGTTTAGTTTGGCTTAGTTTGAAAAAAAAGTGACCAGTTTCTCAATCTCACCCCACCGAACGGAACCACAAGTTCCACTGCTCTGTGGCGAATCAATGGTTGGCAATATTTGCTCCGCCGACGCTGCCAAATGGCGGTCACACTCTATGGTTTGGCAAATCTGCATTCAACGTCGCTACCCCCGGGGATCTGCTCCAAATATCTGCTCGTCCGGACGCTCTGCGCCTCTCTCCCGTATGCATGGCTACCGCAAAATATTTGCCTCAATATTAATTGAAATTTTTTCGAGTCAGGATTTCTCCTTTTTTCCAGCTCTCTTCCTGAAACTGCTCCATTCTGTTAATTTTGCAGAGGGAGAGGTGGGTGTCGCGACGCGAGTCGACACAGAGAGTGCAGAGAGACGACACGCAACTACAATTATGGTGGATGTCCTTTTTGCAGCTGCGGCAGGACATCGCTGATGACTGGTGCAGCGTGTGTCCTGACACACAGACTCGATGTGTGACGGGATATTGGCGCCACCGCGGAGATTTTTCTTGTTCCCTTAACGGGGTTACGAGTTCCGATCTGGAGTGAGACTCAAAATTTGACCATTTTTTTTTTCAAGCGACGATGCTAAACTAGAAGAAATTTTGGAACTATCACTGATCAACGACGGTGCCATCCAAGCTCGGTGCTAAAACGGTCAATTTTTAACAAATTTTGAACTTCCACAATTTATAAGAATTTCAACTCGCAATTTCCTCGACCTCGGACCCTGCCAAACAACGCGGGACTGGGCACATAATCGGATATTGACATGCTCGAAGCCACCGTCCATCCCCAGATGTCCCGGAATGTTGGCCACAGCAGAAGCCGTTGTTGTCCCAAATCGTTTCCCCCCAACCCCCCGGGTCCAGGTGTTACCCCTTTGTGTCCCGTCAATCAACAAAAAGCTTCGGCCGACGAAAAAAAAAAAAACCGAGCCAAAGAGTGGCCACATACACTTCATCAAAGGTCCCCCCGGGGCCGTGACCACGTGGTCTCGCCGTCACGGGTGCACACAATTCAGGTGCACCTCAAAGAATGATCCGGCTCTTGGTCGAAATGGCCAACTGCCACAGGAAAAAAAAAATCAAACGCACCCGGAGATTCTATTGAATATTGACGTTGTTAGTTTTTCGGTTACCCAATCACGGCACGGATGGTCCTCGTTTTGGGGCCGCCGCCAACCTATCTGTGGTGAACGGAGAGTCCCGAACACTCCCGTGGAAGAATTCACCCCTTGGTTATCGTTTGATGAAGAGACCGGGACTTTTTATCACACACGACTGGGGAAGGTGAGGTTACCCGCATATTTCTCCAAAATATGGCAATCAACTCATCCATACTGGATCTCTGGCGGTCGGTTCTGGGGACGGAATGGATTGGTCTGGTCTTGTATGTCTCTCCCCAGGGGGATATGGCGCATCGTTTGGGGTTTTCTGCGGAAGAGCGCCAGAATATTGGCAAATCGATGTGCGTTTATGTGGAAAACTGGTGAACGATTGCTGGAGACTGTCTTTTTTTATTGGCCAGCTAAATTGTTCGTGTTTTAGAAATGTAGCTTTGGAACGTTGCAAAAAGACTCCAACAATCTACTACGGACTTCAAATTCCTGAACTGAAAAAAAAATACAAAAAAGATAGTCATTCGTCATTTTAACATGTTTTAATCATTTTCGATATTTTTGTGTATTTTTTCAATTTTGTCAAAAAAAATGTTGTCAGCTTTGTCAATTTTGTCAATTTTATCAATTTTGTCAATTTTGTCAATTTTGTCAATTTTGTCAATTTTGTCAATTTTGTCAATTTTGTCAATTTTGTCATTTTTTTCAATTTTGTCAATTTTGTCAATTTTGTCAATTTTGTCAATTTTGTCAATTTTGTCAATTTTGTCAATTTTGTCAATTTTGTCAATTTTGTCAATTTTGTCAATTTTGTCAATTTTGTCAATTTTGTCAATTTTGTCAATTTTGTCAATTTTGTCAATTTTGTCAATTTTGTCAATTTTGTCAATTTTGTCAATTTTGTCAATTTTGTCAATTTTGTCAATTTTGTCAATTTTGTCAATTTTGTCAATTTTGTCAATTTTGTCAATTTTGTCAATTTTGTCAATTTTGTCAATTTTGTCAATTTTGTCAATTTTGTCAATTTTGTCAATTTTGTCAATTTTGGTCATTTTGGTCATTTTGGTCATTTTGGTCATTTTGGTCATTTTGGTCATTTTGGTCATTTTGGTCATTTTGGTCATTTTGGTCATTTTGGTCATTTTGGTCATTTTGGTCATTTTGGTCATTTTGGTCATTTTGGTCATTTTGGTCATTTTGGTCATTTTGGTCATTTTGGTCATTTTGGTCATTTTGGTCATTTTGGTCATTTTGGTCATTTTGGTTATTTTGGTCATTTTGGTCATTTTGGTCATTTTGGTCATTTTTGTCAATTTTGTCATTTTGGTCATTTTGGTCATTTTGGTCATTTTGGTCATTTTGGTCATTTTGGTCATTTCGGTCATTTTGGTCATTTTGGTCATTTTGGTCATTTTGGTGATTTTGGTGATTTTGGTGATTTTGGTGATTTTGGTGATTTTGGTGATTTTGGTCATTTTGGTAATTTTGGTAATTTTGATAATTTTGGTATTTTGGTCATTTTGGTCATTTTGGTGATTTTGGTGATTTTGGTCATTTTGGTCATTTGGATCATTTGGATCATTTTGATCATTTTGATCATTTTGATCATTTTGATCATTTTGATCATTTTGATCATTTTGATCATTTTGATCATTTTGATCATTTTGATCATTTTGATCATTTTGATCATTTTGATCATTTTGATCATTTTGATCATTTTGATCATTTTGATCATTTTGATCATTTTGATCATTTGATCATTTTGATCATTTTGATCATTTTGATCATTTGATCATTTTGATCATTTTGATCATTTTGATCATTTGATCATTTTGATCATTTTGATCATTTTGATCATTTTGATCATTTTGATCATTTTGATCATTTTGATCATTTTGATCATTTTGATCATTTTGATCATTTTGATCATTTTGATCATTTTGATCATTTTGATCATTTTGATCATTTTGATCATTTGGATCATTTTGATCATTTTGATCATTTTGATCATTTTGATCATTTTGATCATTTTGATCATTTTGATCATTTTGATCATTTGGATCGTTTTGATCGTTTTGATCATTTTGGTCATTTTGGTCATTTTGGTAATTTTGGTAATTTTGATAATTTTGGTATTTTGGTCATTTTGGTCATTTTGGTCATTTTGGTCTTTTTGGTAATTTTGGTCATTTTGGTCATTTTGGTCATTTTGGTCATTTTGGTCATTTGGTCATTTTGGTCATTTTGGTAATTTTGGTAATTTTGGTCATTTTGGTAATTTTGGTCATTTTGGTAATTTTGGTAATTTTGATAATTTTGGTATTTTGGTCATTTTGGTCATTTTGGTCATTTTGGTCATTTTGGTCATTTTGGTCATTTTGGTCATTTTGGTCATTTTGGTCATTTTGATAATTTTGGTATTTTGGTCATTTTGGTCATTTTGGTCATTTTGGTCATTTTGGTCATTTTGGTCATTTGGTCATTTTGGTCATTTTGGTAATTTTGGTAATTTTGGTAATTTTGGTAATTTTGGTCATTTTGGTAATTTTGGTAATTTTGATAATTTTGGTATTTTGGTCATTTTGGTCATTTTGGTCATTTTGGTCATTTTGGTCATTTTGGTCATTTTGGTCATTTTGGTCATTTTGGTCATTTTGGTCATTTTGGTCATTTTGGTCATTTTGGTCATTTTGGTCATTTTGGTCATTTTGGTAATTTTGGTAATTTTGATAATTTTGGTATTTTGGTCATTTTGGTCATTTTGGTGATTTTGGTGATTTTGGTGATTTTGGTGATTTTGGTGATTTCGGTGATTTTGGTGATTTTGGTCATTTGGATCATTTTGATCATTTTGATCATTTTGATCATTTTGATCATTTTGATCATTTTGATCATTTTGATCATTTTGATCATTTTGATCATTTTGATCATTTTGATCATTTTGATCATTTTGATCATTTTGATCATTTTGATCATTTTGATCATTTTGATCATTTTGATCATTTTGATCATTTTGATCATTTTGATCATTTTGATCATTTTGATCATTTTGATCATTTTGATCATTTTGATCATTTTGATCATTTTGATCATTTTGATCATTTGGATCATTTTGATCATTTTGATCATTTTGATCATTTTGATCATTTGGATCGTTTTGATCATTTTGGTCATTTTGGTCATTATGCTAATTTGTTGTCGTTTCGGAATGAGATTTATTTCAATAGAATTAAACGAATCAAGTAAGTTCAGAGTAAATTGACTTCCAAATCCCATCAAAGCCAATCATTGCCGATATCCTTCTCCAAATCACGTTACACCACAATCACCTCACGTCAGCCCGAATAACTTCCAGCAAACCCATCAACCGGCGTAAGCTTCTGCAGCGTGATTTATTGCATCTCCCGAAGAAAGTGTCCCCCGTGCAGCTTCCAGGAACATTCCTCTCGTTGCACCTTCCCCAGAAACCACAGATACCCTGAGCGAATGGCGCAAAAAGATCAGAAACAAGAAACACGTCCATTCCCACGTTTCCCCGCCAGTCCTGGAACCGCATTTATCTTCGATTTTCTTTCTTTTCAAAGAACAGAAAAAAACATTTCAGATTGTCGCATCCTGCGGCAGGTTCGTGCTGTATCCTTTTGTCGCCGTGAGACAACTCTCTTTTGCGTCTTCGTTGCAACCCAGAAGAAGAACCGTCAATGGAGTTGTTTCCCGAAACCGATTTATGCGCTGAGCAGAGAGGCTGCTTCCTTTTGTACCTTTCACCGACTCGATTGAATGGAATTTTGCTTTATACAACAACATCATTCAGGGAAAACCGATTGCCTTCTAAATATTTGAAAACAAGTGCTCCGAGCGATTGCGGCACTGTTGGGTTGGGTGACTTTACACAAATTGTTCGAAAACGCCTGAAGGTAGGCTTTCGAGAACGAAATTTTATGGGTAAAACGCCTAAAGTTATGTAAATTTGAATGGAAACATAGAAAATCGATGCCAAAGTTACTCTTTTGTACTGTTTTCAGTGTTTTCAACCTCTAATCGTGGGAAATGTTTCCAAACTCCATTGTGGCCAAATGGCAAACCAGAAAAGTCGTAGGAGGAACCCTGTTTTCTTCAAATTCAATAAACACCATAATGGATGGAGTCAAAAAAAAAGTTTGCTGCACCAAAACGATGCACCAAGAAAAAAAACTGCAATTGACATGTTTATTCGACCGTTTCCTGTTCCTCCTACCCCGTGCCAAGGGGACCGTCATTAATCATACGTGTCGAAGCACTAATTTAAATGTCACATCAATTCGGTTTTGCGCCGGCAAACACGCAATCACAAAAGTTTCTCGCTTTTTTTTCGAGTCATGCACCAGCTGTTTGGCGACCAATCGGAAGGACACCATAATGGCGAATACATTTTATTATCTCGCGAAAAGTCGACTTTTTTTTTTTTTGCATTCATTCGAACCGAAATTGGTGGCCGAGGCGTGAAAAAAACCTGACAACAAAAACGCACACGCCACCAGGTGTCGAATCGTCACCGTTTTGCATTCCCCGGCTGCATACTTGCAGGCGCTGCAGCGCCAGCGCCTGAAATTATGCCGTGAGAATGAGCGAAAGGGTTCTCAAATAGCTTATTGAAAATGCTTCCCATAATTTGACACTTGATCACATTCCACGTGGAACCGTCATTTTTCATTTCATAATAATAATAATAATGCCGCTGATAAAACTCAATAAATGTGAGTGGGGTTTTTTTGGGGGGGTCGTGGAGTCAGGAAGGAAGTGGAATGGTGGACAAACATGATTTTTTTTGGTGGAAGAATGCAAAGGTGGAAAAGTCTTTTTTATTGATACACCTAAAAGTATTTTTTGTATTTATTTGATTTCCTGATTTCAAACGAACTCGCTAATTCTTCCTCTCATCTACTAATTCATAATCACACTCACTATTTACAAAAATTTCTAAAATGTCTTAAATGTCTTAAATGTCTAAAATGTCTTAAATGTCTTAAATGTCTTAAATGTCTTAAATGTTTTAAATGTCTTAAATGTCTTAAAAGTCTTAAATGTCTTAAATGTCTTAAATGTCTTAAATGTCTTAAATGTCTTAAATTTCTTAAATGTCTTAAATGCCTTAAATGTCTTAAATGTCTTAAATGTCTTAAATGGCTTAAATGTCTTAAATGTCTTAAATGTCTTAAATGTCTTAAATGTCTTAAATGTCTTAAATGTCTTAAATGTCTTAAATGTCTTAAATGTCTTAAATGTCTTAAATGTCTTAAATGTCTTAAATGTCTTAAATGTCTTAAATGTCTTAAATATCTTAAATATCTTAAATGTCTTAAATGTCTTAAATAACTTAAATGTCTTAAATGTCTTAAACGTCTTAAATGTCTTAAATGTCTTAAATGTCTTAAATGTCTTAAATGTCTTAAATGTCTTAAATGTCTTAAATGTCTTAAATGTCTTAAATGTCTTAAATGTCTTAAATGTCTTAAATGTCTTAAATGTCTTAAATGTCTTAAATGTCTTAAATGTCTTAAATGTCTTAAATGTCTTAAATGTCTTAAATGTCTTAAATGTCTTAAATGTCTTAAATGTCTTAAATGTCTTAAATGTCTTAAATGTCTTAAATGTCTTAAATGTCTTAAATGTCTTAAATGTCTTAAATGTCTTAAATGACAAAAATGACAAAAAGGACAAAAATGACAAAAATGACAAAAATGACAAAAATGACAAAAATGACAAAAATGACAAAAATGACAAAAATGACAAAAATGACAAAAATGACAGAATTGACAAAATTGATAAAATTGACAAAATTGACAAAATTGACAAAATTGACAAAATTGACAAAATTGACAAAATTGACAAAATTGACAAAATTGACAAAATTGACAAAATTGACAAAATTGACAAAATTGACAAAATTGACAAAATTGACAAAATTGACAAAATTGACAAAATTGACAAAATTGACAAAATTGACAAAATTGACAAAATTGACAAAATTGACAAAATTGACAAAATTGACAAAATTGACAAAATTGACAAAATTGACAAAATTGACAAAATTGACAAAATTGACAAAATTGACAAAATTGACAAAATTGACAAAATTGACAAAATTGACAAAATTGACAAAATTGACAAAATTGACAAAATTGACAAAATTGACAAAATTGACAAAATTGACAAAATTGACAAAATTGGCAAAATTGACAAAATTGACAAAAAATATCAAAATGAATGGAATAAAAAGTGTGAAAAATATGATGTGTTCCAAATCGCCAAATTTATAAAAAGATCAAAAATCATGAAAATGTACCAAAAGAACAATAACAAAAGCCCCAAAATTTCCAAACACACATACCAAAAGAGAAGTTCATCCTGCAGCCCCCCTCCTCTATATTCTCCACCCACCTCTACCAAGCCACGAAAATGGAGTCAAGCGCATCAAAGGCGCAAACAATCCGCGTAGAGCGTAAAAAAATATTGGAAAATACACACAATCGGTGGCAGATGCGGATGTTTATCCGCATATTTATACACACACGCACGCACACACGAGTCCCCCCAACCCCCTCGTCTTGTTCACCCTTCAATACAAAATTACAGTGAAAAATTGTTTGATGAATATCCTTTTGAAATTTTTCAAAAAACAACGCACTTTAAAAGTAATTTTCACTGTGAACTTCAACTTGCCCGAAAATTTTCACAAGTATTTGTGCATGTGTGTGAACCTGCGTGCACACACACACACACCCACCCCCAAATACATAATGGATTCGTGCTGTTTTTGGTGAAAAGTTCAGCCAAACCAAAGAAGGGGGGGGGGGGTCTGTTCGAACACCGACAGTAAGCATGCCGGAGATGGTGCAAAATAAAAATGCAATTTTGGTGCATCACCAGAAGCCACGACCGGGAACAACTCCCATTCCTCGCGCCTAAAGGGGGGGGGGGGATTGCAATCTTTGGTGTGAGTGGGGGGGGGGGGTAAAGAGAAAAGTTGCGTTGTTTTCCGCTGCTTTGCGGGCAATACAGTGACCGGCACTGTGGGAGGTGCGAAATGGTTTTGCTGTGGGATTTTTTTTGGAATTGCACTTCTATTACGGACTTCAATATCTAGGTACCAATACCATTTTAGGTGGATTTTGAGGTTAATTGGGTAAGTACAAAAGTGTATATTTTGGTGTAATTGGAGTTGAAATTGGGTAAGTACGTTATATTTTAATCACTAACACTATCTGTCAACAGTCAAGTGTCATCTGTCAATAGGTTAAGAGAAATACTAACAAAATGATCAATTCTTAAGATTTTTCCGAAAAGGGTTTCCATCATTTCTAAACAAGTTTTGAATATATTTGCACTTAACTTAGGAATCATTCAGAGGGAATTATTCAGATCTGTAGTGAAGCCCATTTGAAATCTAGAGTTTTGTTTTCTTTAAATTGAAGTGAATTCGTAAGTTTATTTTAGCCAGCGGTTCACGTCTTTTACCCACCGTGCAGGTTGTTTGTGGGACGCACGTGGAGTGGGGTCAATGCCTACAATGCCCAGTGGGTAGCACCCACCCACGACCAGAAACGCAACGCGCGTTCTGGGAGGGAAATTGAAAAATGAATGGATAGCGATGGTTCAAATATTTTATTATGGCTTACCAAATTTTTGATGAGCTTTTTTTTGCTGCGAGAGCTGTATTTTCCCGGCTGTCTCACCCAAATATAACATTATTTCATATTTTTTGCGTGCGTGCGTCCACGTGTGCGATGATGTCGGAATGTTGGCGTTGTGTGTGTGCGCACGCGATAAAAAGCGTGTTCGACGGAAGTGAGTGTTGTGTTGATACAGAGGAACAGTAAGAAGTGAGAAATATGAACTTTTGACATCCCTTTTTGATTTCGCATTTTTTGTACCTTTAATATTTTTATGTGGAATGTTTTTATTTTTCTGATTTAGGTGGATTTTAAGTTCCTTCAACAAATCCCAGACTTCTCACTTCACAAAACACTTGTTTCAACAAAGAGCTTCCGCACTCCAGAAAAATCATACAAATCGTCTTAAACCTTACAAATAATTCCACAATGACGCAAATCGAGCTCATTAGACACATTTCATTACCTTTGAACAAACCCACCTTGACAAGAAGCCAAGAAGTTTGCCTAATCACTTGAGAAAAACGAAACCCAGCATGAGTCTTTTTGCTTCATCTTCAAACACACAAGTGCTTTCTTCTAACCGCTTACGACTCGTGCGACGAGGCAATTTCCCCGAAAAGCAACAACACTCCTAATCTCCCAAAGTCTTGGGCGTAAGCGTATTACGTGAAAGGTTGCTTGTTGTTCGGAAATGGTTAGCCTAATTTCCAACATTTACTGGAGCAGACAAATATGCTAATCCCGTATAGCACTTGGAGGACAAAACAGCTTCCGGTTGGCACGTTGGACCATTATTCAGAACCGTTTCGGGAAGTTGTGTGACGGTGCATGTTTTATAAACTTCTATTCTGGTTTAGAAATGAAGCAGAACCAGCAAAAAAAAAAAGCAAACAAACTGACCAGTGACAGCTTGAGCAGATTTTTCCCCCGGCTGTCAGAGGGAATAAAAATGAGGTCATGCCAATTTAATGTCCAAACTCTGTACCAGTGCATGTGTACAAACGCTACGCCGTTCAATCATAAAAATTTCAGCACTTTTATTCTAGCGTGATTTTTGCGCCAAAAGTTAGGCAAAGCGACCGGACCGACCGACTGTGTCCACCGGAATCTCGCGAACATAAAAAAGAAATACAAGAATCGGTGCATATACATTTGTCACATATGGTTAATAATGAATATAAATAAAAAATTGGCTGACATTTTTATATGCATACAGTGCTGCCGCTACTGCTGTCAACCAGACCGGTCACACAGTTTTTGAAACCAGCAATCGCAGAAAGAGTTTGAATTTTTAGCTACACAAACAGGAACTGATAGAATGAGTGATGTGTAGGATTTTGGAATGCAGGAAAAAAAAAGCGGGACATTTTTGCAACCGGTGAAGCATTTCGTACCGAGGGGTTGCGCGATTGTTTGGAATGAATTATGAATGGAATTTTGAATATAGTTGTGAAATTCTAGTGGGGTTTTAATCTATGATTTAAAGCCGTGAATGTTAGATGGAAAGTTAGTTCCTTAAAACTATTGACAAGTGACAGATTGAATTATATACTTACCAGTCAGATAACAAACAGCAAACATTCTTGTACTTACCAGAATTCACAGCATCAGTTCAATGACCATTGAAATGTGGAAGGTAATTGAGGTTTGAAGTCCGTAAAAGAAGTGACATCTCGACAAATTCCTAAAACTAAATAATTCGTTTTCAATTTTGAAGTCCTGAGTTGAGATGACTTTCAGAGACGGTAAAAAAATGCTTTCAAAATTAGCATTCTTCAACGGTATTTTCGACGATTTTGATTTAAAACTGATTTTTCAACAGACTCTACAATCACAATCAAGCACGAAATTTTAAACAAACTCTCAAAAATTCTAACTTAAGGTTCCAAGACGTGAATATGGGACAAAAAGTTAGTACCTTAATCCTATTGACAAGTGACAGATTGACAGTGTTAATCAAAAATAATTTCGTACTTACCAGTCAGACAGGCTATCTGAGACAGCAAACACCAAACTTTTTTGTACTTACCAGAATTCACAGCATCAGTTCAATGCCCATTGAATTGTGGAAGGTAATTTAGGTTTGAAGTCCGTAATAGAAGTGACATCTCGACAAATTCCTAAAATTAAAAGAATCGTCTTCAATTTTGATGTCCTGAGTTGAGATGACTTTCAGAGACGGTGAAATTAAAAAAATGTGTGTTTTAGTCTCAAAATTAGGATTTCTCAACAGTATATTGAGAATTATTTTAAATGTATTTAAAATGGACTTTAAACTAAAGAGGACCCCGTGGCGCGGTGGTTAGCGGCTTCGGCTGCCGATCCCTCATGTGTGCTAAGGGGGCCGGGTTCGATTCCCGCCCATCTCATCTGGGTGTTCTGTGTTTGTCTCGTTAGTTAGAAAATTCAGTCTGAAAAGACGGTGTGATGTCTATTATTAAAAAAAAATATTAAATGGACTTAAAACAAACTATAAAACTAGGAACAATGTTTTAAACAAACTCTCGAGAAATTTGATCTAAGATTGAAAGACATGAATATTTGTCAAATTGTTAGTTCTTTAAATCTTTTAACAATTGACAGATTGACAGTGTTAAATAGGAATAATGTTGTACTTACTGGTAAGACAACAAGCACCAAACTTTCATGTACTTACCATGTTTCACAGCATTAGTTCAATATCCGTTGAAATGTGGAAGGTAATAGGGATTTGAAGTCCGTAATAGAAGTGATATCTCGATAAATTTTCGAAACCAAATTAATCATTTCCGATGTTGAAGTCCTAAGTTGAGATTACTTTCAGAGACGGTTAAATAAAAAAAAAGTTTTTTAGCTCTAAAAATTAGCATTTCTCAGCAGTATTTTTGAAAAGTATTTTAAATGTATATAAAATGGACTTTAAATGGATTTAAAACAGACTCAAAAACTCTGAACGAAATTTTAAACAAACTCTCGAGAAATCTAACCTAGGATTGAAAGACTTGAATATTTCACAAATTGTTAGTTCCTTAAATATATTGACAAGTGACAGATTGACAGTGTTAATAAAAAATAATTATGTATTTACCAGTCAGACAAAAAACACCAAACATTTATGTACTTACCAGATTTCACAGCAACAGTTCGATTTCAATTGATTTAAGAAGGTATTTAGAATTTGAAGTCCGTTATAGAAGTGACAATTCGATAAATTTCTAAAACTTAATAAATCGTCTTCAAATTGAAGCTTAGAGTTGAGATGACTTTCAGAGACGTTAGAAAAAAAATAGCTCTTAAAATTAGAATTTTTCAACTGTATTTTTGACACTTATTTTCAATTAATAAAAATGGACTTTAAATGGATTTAAAACAGACTTAAGAATTATGAACGAAATTTCCAACTAACTATCGAGAATTCTTACCTATGATTCAACGACTTAAATATTTGACAAAATGTTAGTTTCTTAAATCTATTAAATCTATTGACAATTGACAGTGTTAAATAGGGACAACGATGTACTTACCAGTTAGAAAACAATCTCCAAACTTTCATGTACTTACCACATTTCACAGCATCAATTCAATTTTCGTTTAAAATGTGGAAGGTATTAAGTATTTGAAGTCCGTAATAGAAGTGAAATCCCTATAAAATCTGCAAACTTTAAAAAGCTTTTTAATTTTGAAATCCCAAATACAAAATTTGGTGTAAATTTAAAAAGCTGAAGTGGAATTCAAAGAAATCCTAACCTATGATATAAACATTAGTTCCATAAATTTATTGACAAATGACAGATTGACAGTGTTGAAAATAATGATGTACTTACCAGTCGAATAACAAACCCTAAACCATAGACTAATTAAAGACTAAACACTCCGAACAAAATTTTTCAAAAAGTATGACTCATAAGCTGTGAACCGCGAGTACCACGTTGAACCACACATCGGCTCGCCCCTCGTATGACAGAACGACCTGGCAGCGCTGGTTTTTTCGATTTCGTTTTGTGCTGATTTACGCGCGCATCTTGTTTGTTTTTGTTTTGCTTAGCGATCAAGGCAGGCTGCAAATGAGTCAATCAGCTGTGCAGGAATTTTTGTTTGGCGCAACGAGCGAAATTGACTGGTGTTTGGTTTTTAAGGTAATGTTTAGCTTTTAAAATAAATGCTTATTTTATCAGTTTATCATTGGTGTTCTCTTTTCCAGATGATTGCTGTTTGTCATCATTCCTCGTAAGCGAAATCTGTTCAATACGAACACCTCGATCGTCCGCGACCTTGCCGCCGGATGATTTGATCATCTCGAATCTAGACAACTCGATGGTAACGATTGCCTGCGACACTCTACCAAAGGCCGGATTTTTGGAACCGAAGTGCGCGTTTGGCATTTCCATGCTGTACATTGTCCGTCCCAACACGTTCATCGGTGAGGGTGTCGACTTCGGCGGGTCAACATTTCCGGTCATCGGAGGCCACTCCGGCCAGACCATTATCCCAGTGAGCTTCCCCAGGACAAGATTGCCACCCTGGCGGTACGCATTCAGGAGGTCCTCAAGACCAAGACCGGTGCCGGTGCGGACACTCTCACGACGGCCTACGCCGAAGCCCGTTTTGCCCTCGCTATGGCCCATGCCATGAACGGCAAAAAGAACGTGATTGAGTGCGCGTTCGTCCGCTCGTCACTTACTTCTCCACGCTGCTGCTGCTGGGCAAGAACGTTCTCGAGAAGAACCTTGGTCTGCCCAAGGTGAACGCCTACGGACAGGAGCTGCTGAAGAAGGACATATCGGAGCTGAAGAAAAACATCCGGAAGGGCGAGGAATTTGTCAAGAACTATGTGAACAAAAAAGTGAATTTCGATCATGTTGAAAAAGTTGTAACCGTTGTAACCAACCATTGAAAATAAACTTTCAAGTGCATGATAAAAATTATCGTCGTTTTTGTTTTCTTTGTATTTACCAAAGTAAAAGAAGGAATTTTTCCCCATGACCCATGAGGATTCTTAAACTTAGCGACTTCAGTGGGTCTCAGTTCCGGGACGAAGTGGGCTTCCTTTTTGGGGGCTCCCTCTAAGTGGAACAAACTGTGCTGACCTCCGCGTACAGTTCGCCTATATAGGTGACGGAGAAGGAGGTGCACTGGGCGGTCGTACGGATTGTCGGTGAAACTGGTTCGGGGACAAATTTTTGTTTGACGACGTTATCGCTGGGGTTCGGAATGCCAAGTTGACGGTTTAGGGCAAAGAACTTGGCTGATTTGAGGTTTTTGAAGTAGGTGCACATTCTTGCCTTTCAGTGTGACAATTCCGGGTAGGAGGAGGACGGTTTTCTTCAGCTGAAGCCGGACGGCGGTATTAGCCGGAGGTGGCCCGCGCCGGTTTTGCTTGGCAAACCCGACGGTGATCACGTGGATCGTTTTTGGGAAGAAGACGATTAACATCCCACAATGATCTCGATCGAGAGCCGCTTCTTGTCTAGAACCGACCACTCTCGGGATTTCGCTCGGGATCCCCTCCTCATCCGGAACATGGCCCATCGTCCTCATCCGGATCCTGGTTCCGTCTAAATCAAAACAAAAACATAAACAATAACATTGCCATTGCGCGAAATGTCATGTCAAAGTCAGAGCTGCCAGTTGTTGACATTTCGATCTGTCATGTTTGACAGTGAACCGGCCGTGCCGAGGGGTCATAAAAAGGTTGAGTCATGGTTCAGAGCCCACTGAGTAGTCTTTTATTAGTCTATGCCTAAACCGTAATGTACTTATCTGATTTCAAAGCAACAATTCCAATATCATCGGAAGGCAGGTAGACATGTAAATTTGAAGTCCGTAATTGAAGTGAAATTTCGTTCAAACTTAAAATTTAACAGAATTTCCATAATTTTAAGCCTCAAACAGAGTCAACCATCGACGCACCCCCCGCTCCACCCCGAACAAATGTCCGCAAAAGCCCGGGCATTTCTGCAACGCTAAACTGCATGGTTTATTTATGGTTTGTCATCATTCATTTTTCTTGTAGCATTCGACGCGAACGTTTTTCCACTCTTACACCATTTCGGTTGACAAAAACAGAACGACGGCCATTTCTCAACATCGGCTTTTCCGGGGGGTCTTTTCCTCTCGCAGCAAAAACAGATCTGCAGAAATCCCAACAAGGACACCGTCGAGGCAAGACCGAAGAGTGCTCTACTCCGGAAAAACAATCATGTGTTGGAAAAACCCGTTGCAATGGTTGCCATGCCGGTGGAAATCCGAAGAAGATGGTGCACAATCTCGGCTGCGCGTCGATTTTCCCCGGGAATGCAATTTCGGCCTTTGGTGATTCTTGTCGTTTCAACGTTGGACACCTTCAAAAATGATGAGTGACGGTTTGAGCTATCTACTTGACTGTATTTTTCGATTGGTCAAAATGTTAAATTAGGTTTTTGAAGTCTTTATTCGAAATTAAACTTAAAAAATGCTGATAAAATTTTACAGAAATCCCAATTTTAACACTCTTCTTCTCCTCCCAATAATCCCCATGTCATCGATTTGAAAGCTTTCGCCGAATTGCCCAAACAATAGAGTAGAATTCCGTTGGACACTCACGCAAAAAAAAGAACGAGACCACAGATTCTCCTATCCACCCACATTCTGGCCAACCGGCCAGTGACCAAAAGCCCCCGGAACCACGACGGATGTCTGGATTTTGATGGAATATTTGATTGTGAACTATTACAACCCCGCCCACCCCCTCTGCAGAGGGGGAGGGGGGGGAGACCCCATCTGTGGTCGTTATCACCATTGTGCACCCCCTCACCCGAAATCGTTATCACAGCCATCCATTGGATGATTGAAAATCGCACCCTGTGGTGTGTCTACATTCAGGCGTTTGCACGAGAGGGCAGCACCGTGATTCTGAAAAAAAGTTGGGGCTTTTTAGGCAGATTGGACGACGATTTGCCAACATTTTAGACAAACTGACCGGGCGTGGGACACGAGTTGACAGACAACCATTTGCTTAATTTGGTTAGAGAGGAAGTAGTTTCGGGAGAACAATGTCACAACTTGTCCAGCGCGAAATGGGGCGACTTTTCAAACACAGACAGATGGGCTTGCCAAATTCATGAGGTTTCAGAATTGGCGATTTTGATTGGTTCATGGGATTTCTCGTTTTTCCATCATTTCTCCAACCATAATAAACTACCTTAAATTTGGCAAACATCCCAAAATAAGCCCCTTCCATAAAGTACGGGTTCCACAACCATTCACCTCTATTTTTCCCGTTCACCAAACAGTACACTGGAACGGTCCTTTCATGTGCAATGTTGCAAAAGTATGCTAAAATTCCGCAACAAAGCGGGACCGAACCGTTTTGCAAAAACTACCGCCAAACTCCAACCTTTTCGGGCTCTGCAATATCCTCCACATCCTCTATCCTTCCCCTCAGGGTTAGAGGACCGTTTACAACCCTGCTGCAACCGCACTAAAGCGTTGACAACGTCTTTCGTCACTGCACAAAACTGCAAACTCCGCTTTTACCACCTTCCTCCGGGGGTTGTTGAAAAGAAGGGAAAAGAAATTTGCCAACCTCTCTAACCCATAAGCGAAAGGGAAACCTCGCTTTTATGGCTTTATGGCAAAGGATTTTTAACTAATCTTTTTTACCTTTCCCCCTCCCTTAAAAGGTGGTGGTTTTTGCATTTGTCAACGCTCACCCCTAATTGCCAAACAGTTTTGCCAAATACCCTGCCGCCATAAAGTGGCGACAAATATTCTTTAACTGGAAGTAAAAACTATCCCTAGTCGTATTTGCATACATCGTAAAACTCACCACACCCAAAACGCACACATGTTTACGACTGTTGCAGCTCGGCAAAATCAGATTTGGGATCCAATTTCGAGCTGGGTTTTGATTTTTCATTTCCCCGAAATCTATTATCCCCACGTTGAACTGCGGGAGTGATTTGTTTGAAGATTGCAACCTCTCTCTCGAATGTGCGGCTTCACGGACGCGTCCGTCGAGGTGAGCTCAATTTCACACCCGGCCTTAATGAGTTTTCCTAGCTGGGGGGAGGGGTTTCGAAGGTGGAGAGAAAGATTTTTTGCGTGTAGGTGTAACGAGATCTGTGTTGTTTTGACGGGCAGGGGTGAAACTAAACTTAGGAACTATTGGCATTGACAGGTTGACAGATGCTTAACTCTAATTGTACTTACCAGACTGGTGATATTTATCACAAAACACCTCAGCGAACCTCTGATGTCTTGTTAAAGAACATCAATTTGAAGTCCGTACTTGAAAAAATAAGAATTAAAATTGATATATCCCATTAATTACCTGATCTACACCAAAAAAAAACTAAAAATTACCTATTGACATTGACAATTTGACACATCCTTAACACTAAATCTACTTACCAGACTGTTGATATTCCCTAATAAACACCTCAACTAATCTCTGATGTCTTCTTGGGGAACATCAATTTGAAGTCCGTACTTGAAGGATCGAGTTTCAAAACATCAAAATGCTATTACTTACCTAATTATCAAAAAAAAACTCATTGAATAGAAATGTTATTTGCTTTGTATAAAACCATTTTTCTGCGTTACGTAATAAAAGAAAGCTCCCTAAGAATCTGAAAATATGACAGCAAATTTTCAAACAACAAAAAAATGTTTCTTCCTGTTTTTTTTTTTGAAATAAATAATATCTTAAACCCTATTTAACTCTTAACGTACTTACCTGACCGGATTTCATTTTTATGTTATAAACTTACCGGCACTGCCAGCTCAAATAAATACTCTTTTTAGTGATCTGTGTCTTGAAGTCCGTACTAGAAGTTTAATTTATTTGAATACAACCCTATAGGCCCCCAAAACCAAAGCTAAAAACTCTATTCGCCACCTACATTCGAGTAGGAGAACTTTGGTGCAAGGTTACGTTTACGGTTTTGCGCGATAAGTGCAAAGGGAAGTGAAAACTATTCTAAGATTTTTTAAAAGAAAATTGATCTTTTGGAATAAAATAAAGTTAACAGGAGGTAAGAAATAAAAAGTTCTATCGACTGACCTTTTGATTTTTTTGCTAAGTTGCCTTTTTCATTGAAAATTCTGAGATCCGGATTGAAAACGCGAGAATGAGGTTAGATTGCTAATTTTGAAAATCAATCCAATTATCATTTTTCAAGCAGATCTTTGCTTTTATGGTAGAAGTGACATTAAAAAATGATTGTCCACTTGAATAATATACATTCTCAATTGATTAGTTATGTTTTGGTTGATTAAAACATTCCCTTATTTTGAATCAGATAATGAACAGGTTAAATCGACCATCACAAAAATATTTTCGTTTATATCAATTAAGCTATTTATTTCTTACCTGAAAATGGTATAATTTGCTATTAATGTCGATTTTATGATGAAATAAAACAATTTCAAATTTCAAACCAATTTACTCGCTGTAGGTTATAATGAAAACATCACCCCAAGTTTGAGCGCCCTCTAGTGGGGGGTAATTTTGACGTTTGATTGCCTATTGGCGTTCAAGAGCCAAACGACATGCGACACCTAGTGGTGAGTAGTAGAACCTAGCGAAGCAGGACGGTTGAAATTTTCGCCCTTTGAGGTTCGGTATGCGAATTTTGTTTTGTTAAATTCCAGCGTTCAAAACAACTTTTGAGCAAAAATTCGAGCTGATCCTGGTTAGACTTTTGATGCTCTTTCATTTCATACAATATTTTTTTTCAAGATTTTTATTCAAAATAGAGGATTTGCAGCATAACTAAAAGACACAATTAGCGTAATCCTATGATTAAAAAAAAGTGTTTTTTTTTACTTCATAATCAACATTTTTATAAAGCTTATGCCGGATTCGGATGAGAAAAATTATTTCTAACAATTTGGTGTACAACTTTCCAATATTTGTTTGATTTTTCTATGAGAAAATTGTAAATTCATAAAAAGATAGTAATTTGGACTATTTAGCAAGAAAGTCTGTCAAAAATCAATAAAAATTGTTGAATATACGTTAACACATCTGTTATCAACTATATAACTGTTTAATTCATTCATATATACGGGGAAACTAATTTTTTCGTGTTCCAAAACATGTTTTTAAAGAAACAGTTCGAAAATTTATGCGCGCCCAAAAATTGATGTTCATTATTTTGAAGCATAAAATTTTTTTCGTCTTTTGCAACCAGTTTCATTATGATTGATGCAGAGAATCATGAGAAATAAGCGATTTTGTTCTTCAATCCAACAGAAAGGAATACGATTTTTGGCAAGTAACCTCATTTTGGCGCCACCTACATTTGAAACACAGTCGCGCTGCAAGACCTCATTAGTTTATTGAGGTTTTGCAGCGCGACTGTGTTTCAAATGTAGGTGGCGCCACTATCGAGGTTAATTGCCAAAATTCGTATGTCTTTTTGCTGGGTTAAAGTACAAAACTATTATTTATCATGATTTCCTGCAACAATCTTAACGAAACTGGTTGTAAAAAAAAAAATCCGCTTAAAAAAAGAACATCAATTTTAAGGCGCGCAAAAATTTGTTAACTTTTTCTTTTTAAAAAACATGTTTTGGAACACGAAAAAATAGTTTCCCCGGAGAGAAGAGAATAATACTCTTTGGTTTCCCTGTGCATATCAATGAAATAAACAGATATATAGTTGATAACAGATGTGTTTACGTATATTCAACAATTTTTAATGATTTTTGACAGACTTTCTTGCCAAATAGTCCAAATTAATACCATTTTCTAAATTTACAGTTTTCCTATTGAGGTTTTGCAGCGCGACTGCATTTCAAATGTAGGTGGCGCCAAAATGAGGTTACTTGCCTTAAATCGTATGCCTTTCTGCCGATTAAAGAACAATTTCGATTATTTCTCATGATTCCCTGCATCAATCTTAATGAAACTGGTTGCAAAAGACGAGAAAATTTTTTTGCTTTAAAATAATGAACATCAATTTTTGGGCGCGCAAACATTTGTGAACTTTTTTTTTAAAAAACATGTTTTGGAACACGAAAAAATGAGTTTCCCGATAGATATTAAGGAAATAAATAGTTATTTAGTTGATTTTTGACAGACTTTCTTGCCAAATAGTTACTATCTTTTACTAAATTTACAATTTTCTCATTGTAAAATCAAACAAATATTGGAAAGTTATACACCAAATTGTTGGAAATATTTTTTCTCATCCGAATCCGGCATAAGTTTTGTAAAAATGCTGAATCTGAAGGAAAAAACACATTTTTTCAAAAAATCATAGGTTTACGCTATTTGTTCATAGGTGGCGACATGTGTCTATTAGCTTTGCTGCAAATTCTCTATAGAAAAAATTAAATAAATATAGAGGATTTGCAGCAAAGCTGAAAGACACATGTCGCCACCTATGAACAAATAGCGTAAACCTATGATTTTTTGGAAAAAATGTTCTTTTCCTTCATAATCAACATTTTTATAAAACTTATGCCAGATTCGGATGAGAAAAAATATTTTCAAAAATTTGGTGAACAGCAAAGACAATTACAACAATTTTGATATATAAACATAAGGGGTTTGCTTCTAAACATCAAGAGTTATCGCGATTTTACGAAAAAAATAAGTTGATCGTCGTTGATCACGGCCTTTCATGGTCACCCACGACAGACACGGACGACGAAACAAAGAGAAACGCAAAAGGTCCTTTTTCAAAAAAATTTTTTCGTAAAATCGCGATAACTCGTGATGTTTAGAAGCAAACCCCTTATGTTTATATATCAAAATATTTGTAATTGTCTTTTCTGAAATTTTGTAAAACATTGTTACATTCTAAAAAATAACCCTGCAAAGTTAAAAAAAAACACGAAATTTAAAAAATGAAAATTTTTGTTAAATGAAAAAAATGACCGTTCTGGGTCAATGTAGATTCGAAAAATACATTAAATTTCCCATAAAATGACATGTTCCAAAATTTTGTAGAGTCGAGTAACGAAAAATGGAGTTTTAAAACTTTTTTAGTGTTTTTTTGATGAAAAATACGTTTTTTCGGAATTTTGAGTACGCCATCAAATTGGGCGTCCAATTTTACATAAAAGTCCTTTTGACACCAAATATCGAAAAACGGACCTGGGATTCGTGATCAGGGACAAAAGTTACCCCTTAGGACAAAGTTTCACGCAAATCGAAAAGGGATTGGGACAACTTTTCACAAATTTAATTTGCAATCGAAAAGTACGATATTTTTTTTTAATAAAATTACCGTTTTCAAGTTATAGCTACATTTAGGTATAAACCATTAAACCTTTTTTTTAAACTGAGTGATTTTTCTAAAATTTCTTTCTGGAACTTTGCAAATCAGGCAATTTGTTTGTAAGATACAGCCTCACAAAGAACTCGAATCGATGCAAATGAATTTATTTATTTAATTTTCATTTGACGATATCTCGAAAACCATTGGTTTAATTTTCAATGTAAAAAAACCTTTTGTTAAATTGAATGATCTTTCCAATGAAAAAAATAAATATTTAATATCAAGTTTTACTCTTGAAAAGGTTTCAAAATAGATATATTCATAATAATTAATTTGGGAAATCGTAGAGAACAACTCAAATAATCTTCTTAATGAGTTGAATCTTGAAGTCCGTATCATTTGTTTGAGATTAAATCCACAATTTCATTTGGACTATTAGATTTTCGATGAGTTCTTTCTCTTGAAGTCCGTAATCGAACGATCAGATAAAAATTGCAAAAATGTCTGTAATTCCAACAAACAAAACTTCAACCCTGCCTCCTGCATGAAATGCAAAAAAACGAAAACAGCATCCGCCGATATGATGATGATGATCTCTGGTGGATGCAGCAGTGAACTCCATTCACACGAGCCGTACTCCTCTTCCGGGCGTAGGCTAAGCTTCCGTACGTCGTTGGCAGTCAGTGTATTTTGCAACAACCCTCCAACACCCTACTCCGCTCATCAAGCCGTGCTTTTGCATCAGTTAGTCACTAGGATTTTTTGTTGTTTTGTTTTTCGTTTCGATTTTTTGCTCCAACGAACCCGATGCCTCTGCCTACAGTTTGTTTTCCGGTGACGAGAAGCGAAAAAAAAGTCGAGCTGACCATCGGTGGCCACATCAGCCCCAGAACCAAAAGTCCGGCGACCCCGAAAGCCGACGGATGGTGTGAATGAATGATAAATGTTGGGATATTGTATGATGTATGTAAATGTCTGGTTTAATTTATTTTCTGCGTACATCATGCTTAATGCAGTCGTCGTCGTCGGTGATGTCCTCGATGTCAACGCCAGGTCAGATTCCACGGAAGCCGTGACCACAGTCACTGCGCGGTTCCGGAGATTTGCCACGCCATGTGACGGAGCCCCGGTTCCAATCTGTCGTCGCACTTCCAGGAAGATCGCCGTCTTGCTTCTCATTCAAAAAAAAAAATAAAGTTTACAGCCTTATTACTACCGTTTTCTGGTGTGGCAAGCCCCTAATGTTACGCAAAACCGACCAGACGATCACGGCGATAAGATAACCAATCCTTCGAACGGTCCAAACATGTTTATTACCTTCTCACACGTCCCGTCTTCGACGAGAGATGCCTTAATCAACCCAATTCACCCGGGAAGATGTCGCGCAAGTGTGTCCTGGACAAAAAAAGTGGGTGCCAGAGCTAGATAACGTCGGACCAGACGAGACTAGTGCGACGTCCTTTTGACACCACCGGCACCCAAGGACGGACAGACGGGGCTTATTTATGGAGTTTCAACAAATTCAGGTCAAATTACTTGCGGTAGAATTCAGTAGAAAACAAAGCAATTTACAAGAAGTCGAGCTCTTCTGTTCCTGAAGGGAACGGTTCTTGGGACGACTGTGTTGGAAAGTGCTGAGTTTTTTGGGTTAGTTTAATTGATAGATAAACAGTTTGACAGATTTGTTAGCAATAGGATATAAGATGTACTTACCACGTTCTGCTTCGATACAAATATACATACAACAATTAACAATACTTAATTAAACATACCTAAATTTAACAAAATTTTGCTAAATTTAACTATTTTGGCTAATTTGAAGTAATTTAAGTTATATTTTAGTAATTTGAACGAAATCTCAATTATTTTAAATGTGTAATAAATTATTTTTGTTTCCAGATTTTTGCAAATCCTATCAAATTTCCTGATTTCCTAATTTCCCTTTTTAATAATTTCATAGTTTCATAATTTCCTAATTCCTAATTCCTTATTTCATAGTTTAATAATTTCCTAATTTCCCAATTTCCTTATTTCCTAATTCCCTAATTACCTAATTTCCTAATTTCCTAATTTCCTAATTTCCTAATTTCCTAATTTTCTAATTACCTAATTTCCTAATTTCCTAATTTCCTAATTTTCTAATTACCTAATTTCCTAATTGCCTAATTTCCTCATTTCCTAATTTCCTAATTTCCTAATTTCCCAATTTCCTAATTTCCTAATTTCCTAATTTCCCAATTTCCTAATTTCCTTATTTCCTAATTTCCTAATATCTTAATTTCCATTTTTTATAATTTCATAGTTTCATAATTACCTGATTTGTTAATTTCTTAATTTCATAGTTTAATAATTTTCTATTTTCCTGATTCCCAAATTCCCTGATTTCTAATTTTCCTGATATTCTAATTTTCTAATTTCCTAATTTCCTAATCTCCTAATTTCCGAATTTCCTAATTTCCTAATTTCTTAATTTCTTAATTTCTAAATTTTCTAATTTCCCTTCTTTTAATTTCATAGTTTCATAACTACCTAATTTCTTATTTTCTTAATTTCACAGTTCAATAATTTCCTAATTCCCTAATTCCCTAATTCCCTAATTTCCTAATATTCTAATTTCTAATTTCCTAATTTCTTAATTTCCTATTTCCCTAATTTCTTAATTTTCTTATTTCTCAATTTCCTTATTTTATAATTTCATAATTTTATAGTTTCCTATTTTCCTAATTTCCCAATTTCCTCATTCCCTAATTCCATAATTCTTAATTCCCTGATTCCCTAATTTCCTAATTTCCCATTTTCCTAATATCCTAATTTCCTTATTTCCTAATTTCCTTATTTTATAATTTCATAATTTCAAAGTTTCATATTTTCCTATTTTCATAATTTCGTAATTTCCTAATTTCCTGATTTACTAATTTCCTAATTTGCTAATTTGCTAATTTCTTAATTTTCTAATTTCCTAATTTCCTAATTTCCTCATTTCCTAATTCCCTAATTCCCTGATTCCCTAATTCCCTAATTCCCAAATTTCGTAATTTCGTAATTTCTTTATTTCCTAATTTCCTAATTTCTAAATTTCCTAATTATTTCATTATTTCATAATTTCATAGTATCATTATTTCATAATTTTATTTTATTTTGATTTAGTTTTTCTAGTTTTAGAATTAAGGAAAAATTGTTTGAAAAATCTACTTTACTTAAACTTATACCCAAATATATTCAATTATACATAAATTTCAC
Organism: Culex quinquefasciatus; assembly: GCF_015732765.1. Lineage (NCBI taxonomy): Eukaryota > Metazoa > Arthropoda > Insecta > Diptera > Culicidae > Culex > Culex quinquefasciatus. Next base: position 124,259,780 of record NC_051861.1, read on the forward strand.
CAAATTCAACTTAAATTACTTTATTTAATATCGAAATTTAATTTTAATTAAATTAAATTAAATTTAATTTTTATTAAATTAATTAATTTAATTTTAATTAAAAATTGAACTAAATTAACCTCGTTTTTACATGTATTTTAATTCAGCTAGTTTTATCTTTTTTTTCTAATTTGGCAAATTTTAACTACATTTAAATAATTATATCTATATTCAACTAAATCTGCTTAAACAAGATTAAATTTATCTTAGTCTAACAAAATTGAACTTTGTTTGACTAAAATTAATAAATTCAAATAATTTCAGTCAATTAAACTAAACTTATCTAAATTTTTAACAAAATCGAGTGAAATTTAACTCAATATAACTTTATTCATCTGAATGTAACTTAATTGAACTCAAGTACTCAATAAGAATAATATTTTGAATTTTCTTAAGTATAACTTAATTAAGGTGATTTGGCATTTTTAAGTATTTTAAATGATAATTGTCTTATTATCAACTTACAGATTAAAAAACTTGAAAAAATTGTACTTATTTGTACAAATTTCAATTATATTTTTCGATTTTAAACTAGTTTTATTCAGTTTGAATTGAATTCAACTTATTTGAACTAAATTAAACCAAATTTTACTACATTTCCCTCATTTTACTTCATTTAAGTAAATCTTATTTATTCATCTAATATTATCTAGTTTAAACTGCATATAACTTATTCAAATCACCAAAGTTAATTAATATAAAATTATTGTTGATTTAAACTAAATTTTACTGAAGTTTACTTATTTTGGCTTATTGAAAATAATTTTACTTTTTGTTTCTAATAATTACAAGCCTTAACAAATTTTAACTAAACAGAATCAACCCAACCTAAAATTAATTTAATTAAACAAAAATTTAGTTCATTACACTTATTTAGCTAAGTCATATCAACTGAAATTCAATAGTATTAATTTCTATTAATATTTTTAACAAACATGACCTAATTTATGCTAATTTTAACTCTCTTTGGCTATTTTTAATAATAATAAAAAAATACCTTACTATGAATAAATGAAACTATATTTAAGTTCATTTAACTAAATCTTACTCATTCAAGTTCTTTCGTTTTTATTTTGTAATTTAAACAAAAATTGGAAACTTTTAACTAACTTTAACAATTTTTTAAAATAATTTTCAAAATTTTAAACTGATTTCAACTAATTATGGATAAATATACCTGTTATAAACTGTTATGAGTTGATCAAATTTTTAAAAAATTTAGCTATTTTCAACCAATTTTAACTCAATTTTCCAATTATGACTAAGCTTGAGCAAATTTTAACGAATTTTAACTAGCGTTAGCTAATTTAACTTAATTAAAATTATTTTAATTAAATTAGGACAACTTTAACTAAATTAGGACAACTTTAATTAAATTAAACCAAAAATAACTAAATTTTACTACATTTAACTGAATTGAACTGAATTTAATTTAATTCAACTTAATTTAAAGGGTTTTTTTACTAAAGTTAACAAAACTTTACCAAGCTATTTAAAATTTTATAAAATTCATCTAAATTTTACAAATTTAAATAAATTTACCAAATTTAACAAAACAAAACGAAATTTAAACAAATTTATCTAAATTTTATTAAATTGAACTTAGGCCGTTGCAAATATTTTTTGAAGTTTATGTCCCTCGGCTCTAATCAAAGTCCAGGTCCAAATTTAAATTACAAGCCTTGTTGCGCCCAGTTGCTTTCCAATCATTAATTTTCAAAATATCGATAAATCGACGAAATTTTTTTTTTTTCGCGAAAAAAAAACTTTTCGTGGGACCTGTACATTGGTATTTCACGAAATTTAAAATGTCTTCAAAGGAGTTCAAACATGCTAAATATGATTATAAACGCAGGAAAGTGCATTTTAATTGGTTTTTGGTTGATTAAACATTAATTTTCATTTAAATTCTGAAGTTTTTCGAAAAAAAAAAATGTTTTTGCCTCCTGATTATTCAGGCCGACTCTGAATGGGGGGCGACATAAACTTTGAAAAATATTTACAACGGCCTTAATTAAATTAAATTTAACTAAATTCTGCCAAATTTAACTTAATTCTGCCAAATTCAATAAAATTTTACTTAGTTCACCTAAATTCAGCTAAATTTTACTAAATATAACCACATTTCACTAACTAAGCTCAATCTAACTTATTTTATTTTATTCAACTTAGTTAAACTTAACTTAACTTTATTCAACATATTTAACATATTATAACTGAGTTTAACTTAATTTCGAAATTGTACTTAATTTAACTTAATTTTACCTAATATAACTTAATTTAATTAAATTTAACCAAATTGGTTGGTAAATTTACCTGTAATTTTAGTTAATTCAGCCAAAAAAATCACTGTTTCACCAATTTGAAGCCAGCTAATTTTAATTGTTAAATTTCAGATGGAACTCCTTTCTGTGTAGAAGTCCGTATTTGAAACCAAGGTTCCTTCCAAGACCCTGTTGAGTGATTTACTCTCACTCCCTAAAAAAAAGACAAAAATGCCATACGCCCCGTTGCGGTGCAGCATCTCAATTTTCCATGAAATCGCCATCAATACTAGATCATTATGACTGTTTTGCCCGTTCTCGACCTCTTCGACCACTTTGTTCCTTATCTCCCCGTCCCAGGCCGAGACAACATACTGTGCACACGTCCACTGTGGGTCCTTCCAGAACCAGACTGCTGTGGCAGTCGGTGGCCAGTCCCCGGGCCTTTGCGTAATCAGTGCAGACATTAGCTTTGGAGACACTTTCGGCAAAGCCGAACCAACAGACGGAACAGCACGTAAACCTTTGCCGACCTCTCGGCGTGCCTTAACTTGAAGTGACGACTTCTTTTCCTCTCTCAAAAAAAAAAACGAAAAAGGATGACCCCCGACATACGTGAACAGCATGCCGAATTCTGACGTTCCCCAGGATGCTGTTCTAATCACCTTCCGAACATTTCGAAATTATCAAACGAAGCCCGAATAATGGTTTCCATGCACGATTCCGACACCTTCTGTGTTCTCTCCCTCTCTCCTAGCAGGACTTTTGAGCAAATTCGCCATTGTCTTCCCCATTTTGGCCTTCCCCAGAACAATACCCGTACGCTTTTGAATCCCTGCCTTGCGGAAACCGGTATCGTTTATGATAATTTCGGTCCTCCGACGAGCGTCACCATTAATCGGGACACATTGTGTCCTGTATCTTTGGGCGAGACAGGATTTCCAAACTACCAAAAAAAAAATAAAGCAGATCGGAAACATGTGCCGATGGCCCCCGGGAACCCAGCGGGAACCCGGCCAACCATCACTCTCGTGGTCAGTTAAAATCGTTAAAATGTATTCGTAGTCGGTTCTTGGGCGAACATGTGTGCGGTGAACCAGGATGCGGCTTTGTAACGAGACGAGCTGAAGGCCACTTGAAAATGAGTTCAAGGGGGCACCTGCCTGGTTTCCTAAGAAGTTTAAGCTAGTTGACAGATTGACAGCGCACTGAAGTTGTTCAAGTTACTTACCAATATGTTTTTTTTTTGTCAGCAGCACTAACTGGAATATAAACTACCTATATAAACTTACCTTGCTTTCTCTAGACTAATCTATGCTAAAATATCTAATTAGGTCATCAATCTTGAAGTCCGTAATTGAAAGCAAGTTGTAAATGGCATTAGATTTGAATACTTGTTACCATAAAAAAACAAGCTGAGATAAATTGAAGGCAAAACTTTCAAAATATTTTTCGAAAAGATCATAAAATTCCACAAATGTTACAATTTCTTAAATTAAAATTTGGACCATTAGTTGCTGAAATATTGAGATATTTTTTTTAAACCAGAGGTCCAATCTTCAATGTTTCTTTGACAATATTTTAGCAAATTTTCTGAAATTATCGAAAAAATATTATTAGAAATGACACTTATCAGTATCATTTACAAAAATCGAAAAGCTGCAAATTTTTAGTTGAAATCAAACAATACACTCTTCTCAAAAATTCTTTTCGCTTGCAAATTCGATTGTATTATTGTAGATAGCGTAGTCAAACATATTTTTTAAAGTATAATTTCTATTTTTTACCAAAATCATATTTTTTTTTTCAAAAAACATGACTAAGCGGCAATGCAAATAAAATACTTTGCAAATGAGCAATTCTCTACGAAATCGGTCTTTTTTCTTCAATTTTAATTTTTGTATTTTTTTATCCGACTGAAACTTTTTTGATGCCTTCGGTATGCCCTAAGAAGCCATTTTGCATCATTAGTTTGTCTATATAATTTTCTATACAAATTTGGCAGCTGTCCATACAAAAATGATTTATGAAAATTCGAAAATCTGTATCTATGGAAGGTATTTTTTGATCGATTTGGTGTCTTCAGCAAAGTTGTAGTTCACAGAAGAAAAGAAAGTTGAATTTTGCAATGTTGAAAATTTGGTTGGTGAGTAATATTACATAAAAAATGTGTAAAAATGTGAACCTGATGAATATTTATCAAAAACTGATGAAAATTCATCATTTTCTGGGGTAATATTAATCTTCTTTTTTTGACACAAAATCTGTCACCATTTCCTGATGAATATTACCATCATTTTTTTCTGTGTTGTCTTATCCATAACTACACTGAAAAAATATGATACAAGGTAAATTTTTTTTGGTGATTTTTTATTCCACGTTTTAGGGCACAAACATGGGCACTAATTTAAAAAAAAATGAATAACTGCTACTATTTTCAAAAAAGTTACCTAAAAATGGCTATAAATTGAAAACGGTGCACTTTATCAAAATTTCACTTAAGTATTTTTTGATGGCAAATTTGATTTTACATCGAAAAATGAATTTAAAATTTTTTGCGACCAATAGTTCGATTTTATTTTTGAAAAAATCAGTATTGATTCAAAAATTCATAACTCTGTCAAATATTTTTTGTCCATTCTGAAAATTTCTGAAAAATTGGCATTTAAAAAAAATCCCTAAAACATATCAGAAAAAAAATAATGAAAACAGTGTTATTTTGCAAATCAAGTTTTAGTGATAAAAATTATAATTAAAAGTCACAAAAAAAAAATTACCGTTCATCATATTTTTTTAGTGTAGTCCTTATCCATATCTACAGCTTTGCTAAGACACCAAATCGATCAAAAAATTCCTTCCAAAGATACCGATTTTTGAATTTTCATAAATCATTTTTGTATGGACAGCTGCCAAATTTGTATGGAAAATGATATGGACAAACAAATGATGCAAAATGGCTTCTTTGGGCATACCGAAGGCACCAAAAAAGTTTCAGCCGGATAAAAGAATAAAAAAAATCAAATGATCGATATCTCAGAGAATTGCTCAAGTGTTTTTATTTGGTAAAAATCTTTTGTTTAATATTTGCATTTCTTATGATAGCCTTAAAGGCAGAACTAGTCAAACATAGCATATTTTCAAAAAAATAATAATATTAAAACGAAAAAAAAAGAAATTGAACTCATTCAGATGAAATTTGTCGCTTTTTTTCAAGAAACTTATAATTTTATCTCGGTTTATCAGCCGAATTCCCGAGCTTTTCCCATTTTTTGTTTTCAGGGCCACCCTGAAAGTACGAATTTTGTTAAATTTTATTTTATGTTAAAAAATGAGTCATAGGAAAAGCCTTCACAAGAGATTGCTAATTTATATTCCTTATTGGATTCTGAACCCACCTTGATTTGCATCCAAATCAAATTAGAACAAGTAAGATCAATTAGCTTGTTACTCCTGAAGTCCGTAATTGAAAGCACATGACATTTGACACAATGATTGTCAATACACCATATTGATTTGAAGCGCATTTGAAATATCAATCATACCAATTTGACATAGCACTTTTTGAAATGGGAACGTCTATTTCAGAATCATATATTAAAATGCCTAATTACCCCTTCTCTGCAGAAAATACTAAATATAATTATGAAAGCCAATTATAAGGGACTTCGTAACAAGATGAGTTGAAGATTTTTAGACTGAAAAAATAAATGTTGAGAGCTCCCACCAGCATCATAAGAAGCAAGGTTTTTGAAAACATTGTTTTACAATTTACTTTTAAAAACTCAATTAAAATATAAAATCTATATAAAAACATCTTACTGACCGGCATTCAAGGATCACTAAATAAAAAAAAAAAACAAATAAAATTATTGTTATTGTTCTTGAAGTGAAATCATTTGGTGAACATCACACCATAAATTAATACTGTCAACATACTATTTGCCCCAAAAGGGCACAGGAATTTCATTGATAGCAATAAATCTCAACATGAAAGGATATCCAAACTCTGAATGAATTCATTGAGCAAAAAAAGCAGGTATAACGTCTTCACTTCTTTTTTTTTTCTTTTTCTCAATAAATCATCTTTTCTCCAATTGGAAACTCTCAACATGTTTTTTCTTCTTCTATCAATGAAAGTGGTTAAGTCGCTTTGTCAACCGGACCCCTCAAATGATGAATGTTGCTGTTTTTTTTCTTCTTCAATTGTCCCACCGAATAAAACCCACCGAAATCGCACTCAAACAGACCCACTAACGACGACGACCATTGCCGTATTTCGTGACTGCGCTGTCGCTGTAAGCCGATAAAACCGTGAAATCGAATTAAAAAAACGTAAACTTCCGATAAAAACTTTTTTCAATTAAGACTAATTTTCCAGCCAGACAATTTAATACCCCCGCATGTAGGCAACCGGATGGCCTCTGAGAGAGAGTGAAAAAAACACACACGAATGTGCTGTGCGCGCGCTATCAGAACTGTGTACACAAATACACAACAGAAAAGAAAAAAACTCAATGAATGTGCACACAAAAAATAACACATCATTACCAAAGGGTGGAAAGGAGGGTGGGGGTTAACCACCCCCCTGGGGAGCTTAATTTCGGGGATGGCGTGGAGCTTTTTTTTTGGTCCTCGCTCGCAAGCTCGTTTTTCATTCCATCCACTGCCATATATTATAATAAGCATCAGCGAGCCATCATCATCGTCGGTGTGTGTGTGCCACACCGGAAAATCTCTCGAAATTAACGGGAAATGCAGTGTGTCCACACAGTATACAAATTGAATGGTGAATTGGATTGAGTGAGCGGCAAAAAAAAGAGGAGCGAGTGAAAAAAAACAACCAACAACCAGCTCAGTATTTGGGGACATCCGAGCGCGCCATCATCATCAGGACTTCAGGATAATGTAGGATTCATTATCGAGTTCGGCCACACAAATTACCCAATACACGGCAAACATTTCTTTGCTTGTTATGGCTGTGCGCAAATGTTGCGTTCTTTTTTCGTGTGTGCTTTTTATTTTAATCAGAGAATCGGTAGGGATGTCAGAAATTCCCGAAACTAATTTAAAAAAATCAGAAATTTGGTTACAGATAACTTGCAAGACCATTTTCACTAAATAGCACTTACTCGAAAAACTTTCAGAAACATCACTCACTTATCCCAACTCCATCCAGCCAAACATGATTCTGGCTTTCCTCGCAACATTAAAAGTGCACCGGAAACGTGAATTTTCATCGTTTATTTAACAGTGGTTCCTTGAGTATCGACTATTTGGCCACCGCACATAAAGCTTGCCTCTTTCCCTTATTTGTCCAAAATCTGGTGCAATTTCCCGAAATTCAATGCCCATTCAAAAGCTGCACCCTAACCCACATGTCACCAACAACATTATGGAAAATTCACATATGAGCAACTCTCTACGAAATCGGCCGATTTCGACCATTTTTATTTTTTGTATTTTTTTATTTGGCTCAAACTTTGTGGGGGCCTTCCCTAAGACGAAATAAGCTATTTTGCGTCATTGGTTCACCCATACAAGTCTCCATACAATTTTGGTTGCTGTCCATACAAAAATGGTATTTAAATATTCAAACAGCTCTAACTTTTGAGTGAATATTCTGATCAATTTGGTGTCTTCGGCAAAGCTGTAGGTATTGTTGAGGACTATTGAGAAAAAAATAGGTACACGGAAAAAAAATTGCAGATTTTTCAATCAACTTTTTTTTCTCTGAAACTAAATTTCCCAAAATACGTATTTTTTGATTTTCGAGATTTTTTGATATAATTTAGGGGATAAAAATCCGCAACTTTTGAGGCATAGAGAAACATGGTCAAAAAATCTGTCGCCGTGTTATGAATTTTTGAAAAAAATAGTGATTTTTGGAAAAAATCGAAATTTCATGCAAAAACAAATTCGACATTATTTTTTCGAATCGAAAACCACTTTACAGATTTTTTGATAAAGGGCTCCGTTTTCAAGATATAGCCACCGAAAGTTTGATTTTAGCGAAATATTTGCAGTTTTTCGATTTTTAAAAATAGTGACCATGAGTGACCATTTCTGAAAATATTTTTTTTTTTTGAAAAGCTCAGTAAATTTGCTATAAAATTGACTACAAGACATTGAAGATTGGACCTCGGGTTGCTGAGATAGAACCGCTTTAAGAAAAAGATACTCGAAAATTGAAGATTTCTTAATCTCATCAAAACAACCCACCATTTTCTAATGTCGATATCTCAGCAACTAATGATCCGATTTTCAATGTTAAAACATGAAACATTCGTGAAATTTTCCAATCTTTTCGAAAAAAAAATTCTGAAAATTTTTAAATCAAGATTAGCATTTTAAATGGGCGTAATATTCAATGTTTGGTCTTGATTTAAAATGTTTCAAAATATTTTTTTCGAAAAGATCGAAAAATTTAACGAATGTTTTATGTTTTAACATTAAAAATCGGACCATTAGTTGCTGAGATATCAACATTAGAAAACGGTGGGTTGTTTTGGTGAGACTTAGAAAACTTCAATTTTCCTGTTTCTTTTTCTTAAAGCGGTTCTATCTCAGCAACCCGAGGTCCAATTTTCAATGTCTTGTGGACAATTTTATAGCAAATTTTCTGAACTTTTCAAAAAAATATTTTCAGAAATGGTCACTCATGGTCACTATTTTTAAAAATCGAAAAACTGCAAATATTTCACTAAAATCAAACTTTCGGTGGCTATATCTTGAAAACGGAGCCCTTTATCAAAAAATCTGTAAAGTGGTTTTCGATTGCAAATTCAATTTTGCATTAAAAAATAATGTCAAATTTGTTTTTGCATGAAATTTCGATTTTTTTTCCAAAAATCACTATTTTTTCAAAAATTCGTAACTCAGCGACGGATTTTTTGACCATGTTTCTCTATGGCTCAAAAGTTGCGGATTTTTATCTCCTAAAACATATCAAAAAATCTTGAGTTTTTTTTTTTGGGAAATTGAGTTTTAGTGGAAAAAAAGTTGATTACAAAATCTGCAAATTTCAATAGTCCTCAACAATACCTACAACTTTGCCCAAGACACCAAATTGATCAGAAAATTCACTCAAAAGTTACAGCTGTTTGAATGCTACATACCATTTTTGTATGGATAGCAGCAAAAATTGTATGGAGACTTGTATGGGTGAACCAATTACACAAAATAGCTTCTTTGGTCATAGGGAAGTCCCCCACAAAGTTTGAGCCAAATCAAATAATACAAAAAATAAAAATGGTCGAAATCGGCCGATTTCGTAGAGAGTTGCTCTTGTGCAGCAATTGTTCAACAAAAAATAAAAAGCGATGTGTTACTTGCTACTTGGGATACCAGGATAGTAAATTAACTAAATGTGAGGAAGGCACCAACCAGCTGAAGCTTCACTTGGATGATGATTGCTCTCACTCAGGTTGCGACTCAACACCCAACCCATCTCCACCACTCACCAGGGACAAGGAAAGGGATTTCGGAGACGTATTGATACTCCACTTTTTACAAGGGATAAGGGAAAATCTTCACGTTATCTCCAAATAAGTTTAAGCAAACCACCTCAAGGCAGAATAAGTAAATGAAATTATTTTACTGATATCTTAGCAAAATTAGCTTGATAATATTGTTTAGTTCACCTGTATTTCCATGTTTTTAAAGCACATGAAATGAAATGCTATTAACTTTCCGTACAGCCTGTTGCGGAGAACCTCCATCCGTTGGCGGTGATTCCATATTCCACTCCATGGCCTGGTCGGCGTCGCAATAGGTCACAATTCATTACACAGGAGCCAAGTAACGATACCGTTGGATTATTCAAATCTACCGAGGACAACAACAACAACAACAGCCTGGTGTTTATTCACCGAGAAGTAAAGACAAGTCGTTTCTGGCCCCCTTTTCTCTCCGGACAATTGCGTGCGACTTTTCGCGGACCATTTCCTCTTGGCTCACAACGTCGTCCTCTCATCGTTGGATAATGGCCGAGGATTAATATGGAAATTAAAGTGCCACGGCGACGCCACCAGTATTATAGCAGCGGCGTGGCCAAAGTGGTCTCGAGTCTCTTGCCCCAAGACTTGGGGCAAAGGACGCCAAGTGGTTCCGTTCCCGGTGATTAAAAGATTAGTGCTGATTATTGTAAGTGCCTTGGCGTGCGTTTTAGCAGTTTGTTTAGTGACTGTGGAAAATTTGCAGTCGGTTCAACTAGAATAAAATCTTTTAAGAATTATGTCAAAATGCAATTTGGCGCAATTCTGTAAGAAAACACCACATTTTTTATCAGATTATTCCGACCTAATCGGTTTCCCAGCAAATAAAAAAAAACTTGAAATAAAACACTCCAAAAGCGTAAATCTGTCCTTCCTTTCCGGCCAATCTGTTTTCCCTTTACCGTTGCCGATCCACAGTCCTCCGGAGATCCGTATCAGTTGATAGGAAATTCAGCGCGTTTCGTTTCGTTTCGTTTCGTTTTTTCTCTCTGGGTTCCAGCAGATTACACTTTCTTTGTCACCATAAGTTTTCTCGAGATGGTTCGGTGGCGATTTCCTAAATGGTCACTTCCTTTCTTTTTTTTTTTGCTGCGTCCCATCAAGATTGCCGCTGGTCTTGGGCAATTGCAGGTCGTTTAAGATGATTTATTTTTTAAAGGATACTTTTTACTCAACCCTCGAAGAAAGATGATACTCGGACCGAGTCCATTTGGTTTCACCTTAACCGAGAGAAAAAAAAACATTCGTTGTGCCTAATCCCCCTCCCCAGTCTAAATGTCCAACTTTCGAAAAAAAAAACCGAAAGAAGAAAAGTCCTTTTAAGTCGCGCACATCTGTTCCGAAAAAAATCCAGCGCACCAGAACCAGTTTTACCTCACAAACCATAAAATCGACTGTTCGTTTAACCCCTTTTTGCTGGTTAAGATATCAATTTCTAAGACCGCACCGGCTGAACAAAAAAAAGCGGAGAAAAAGGGGGCGCCAAGGGTGAAACCATTCATAAAGTGTGGCAAAAGCGAAAAGAACGAAGAAAAAAAAACCTCACCCATTTTCACTTGATTACGAGCAAATTAGTAATACCTCATTGGGAACCCTTTGCCCCCGAACTGACGAGACGAGACGGCTTTGGAAGGTTTCCAGAAAAACTGTTGAGCTTAGCGTGAATGTTTCCGGAATTTATTATATAGAGCGGATTATGATTACATTTCCTTCTGCTCAAACTTCCAAGGTAAGGTTGAATGGTTTCATTCACGGCGAATAATGTCTTAATAAATGTATCCGTTTCATTGGTTCTTTCTTGTTTTCTTTTTTTCGGGTGGTGTGACCTTACACATATCACAAACGGTTCAACTGTAGCCGCGATTAAGGCTATGCATTGGGTTCTTCCGGGGTCGCGGCGCCGAGCAGCTGCTGGAATCGAAATCGGATTACGGTGGCCAAACCTGAGGCAGATTTTTGTAGTTTTACAGTGTTTGAGATGGAATGGATTGAAGAGAAAACTTTCTTTTGGCAGACCTGTACGAAATTAGAAAATAACGCCTAAATGTATGCTTTGCTCTTATGTTTAATCTTATTGCTAATTCACACAATATCATTTCAAATGCGAACTTCATTTTAACATTGTGAAGAACACAGATGGAACAAGGTAAGTGCTAAGGTAAGTCAATCGATCAACCGTGATAAACCTTAGATATCTTGAAAAGATAAAACTCTCTATAACCCAACCCCGCCTCTAGGCGGGCTTCGATCTGAAAATTAAAAAAAAAAACATTTTTGCAAATCCGTCGTGAAACTACTTACTTTTCCTGGCATTCTCGAACGACGAAAAAGCCTACTTTTCTATACCAATAATAACAGAATCGGATTGTAACATTATTCAGCACTTGTTACGAGAAGTAATACTTTTCATTTTTTTTAATTTAAACGATTAATTGACAAAATACATGAACATTTGACTTATAATTTCATTCAAAGGGTGTTTTTTGGAATTGCAAAAAAAAGTTGTATGGAACTCTTTTCAAAATTAGATTTTTTTAGCCCTGGTCGTATTTATCCAACTCGGTGAACCTCGTTGGATAAATTTACGACTCGTGCTGAAAAAATCTTTTTGCAATTCCGTCGTGAAACTACTTACTTTTCCTGTCATTCTTCAACGACGAAATAGCCTACTTTTCTGTTCCAAAAATAACAGAATCGAATAGCAACACTTTTCAAAATAAATGCTGAAAAGTTCTACTTTTCAGCACTGAAATGGATGCTGAAAAGTTGAACTTTTCAGAACTTGTTTCGAAAAGTAACACTTTTCAACATTTTTTTGATTTAAACGATTTATTGACAAAATAATTGAAAATTTTACTTAAAATTTCACTCAATGGGTGTTTTTCGGAATTGCAAGAAATGTTGTATGGAACTCGTTGCAAAACTTGATTTTTTCAGCACTCTTCGTATTTATCCAACTCGGTGAACCTCGTTGGATAAATGTACGACTCGTGCTGAAAAAATCCTCTTTTTGCAACTTGTTGCATAAACTACTATTTGCAACTTGAGCAGTTCTTTACGGAATCGGTCTTTTTTCTTTAACACCTAAACTCCCAAGCTCGAGAAAAAGGGGGAATTTGTATGGAAATTCCCCCATTTTCTCGAGCTTGGGAGTTTAGGTGTTAATTTTAATTTTTGTAATTTTTAATCCGGCTGAAACTTTTTTGGTGCCTTCGGTATGCCCAAAGCAGCCATTTTGCATCATTAGTTTACCCATATAATTTTCCATACAAATTTGGCAGCAGTCCATGCAAAAATGATACGTGAAAATTCAAAAAACTGTATCTTTTGAAGGAACTTTTGGATCGATTTGGAGTCTTCGGCAAAGTTGTAGGTATGGATATGGACTTCACTAGAAAAAAATGATACACATAAAAAAAAGTGATTTTTATTTAACATTTTGTCACTAAAACTTGATTTGCAAAAAAAAAAAAATATTTCTTTTTTCATTTTCGGATATGTTTAAAAGGACATCAAACACCAACTTTTCAAAAATTTCCACAATGGGCAAAAAATCTTTGGCTGAGTTATGATTTTTTGAATCAATACATTTTTTTTTTCAAAAAATCGAAATATTGGTCGCATAAATTTTTCAACTTAATTTTTCGATGTAAAATCGAATTTGCAATCAAAAAGTACTTTAGTGAAATTTTGATAAAGTGCACCGTTTTCAACACAGCTAAAATAGTAGTAATCCAGCTGCGTGTAAAAGGCCTTTTATGCAATGCAATTTTATGTAATTTTACACCCTGAAATATGTAGCCCATCAGTATGGGAAACCTACTTGACCGAAATGTCAAGCCCATATATGCGTTTATTCTTTCAGCTTAACATCGGTCTGATGGCCGAGTGGGCTAAGGCGCCAGTCCTTACTGATGGTGCTGGGTTTGAATTTTTGTTTTGTCTTTGCAAAAATTGTACATGCAGTGTGTAATATTAAGTGTTTATTTTGACGAAGGTGATGTGCATGCTTTTGCATGCGATTTTACCATCGGCTTTTTTGCTGTGAAGTTATAGCCATTTTTAGGTAACTTTTTCAAAATAGTCGCAGTAATTCATCTTTTTAAATTAGTGCCCATGTTTGCCCACCTTTGATTCTCTATATTTTGTTTTTTAGAACTTTGTTGATACGACCCTTAGTTGCAGAGATATTGCCATGCAAAGATTAAAAAACAGGAAAATTGATGTTTTCTAAGTATCACCCACACTTTTCTTATGTCGGTATCTCAGCAACTAAAATATGAAACATTCGTGAAATTTCCGATCTTTTCGAAAAAATATTTTTAAATTTTTTAAACCAAGACTAACATTTTAAAAGGGCGTAATATTGAATGATTGACCCTTTTGACATGTTAGTCTGGCCAGATTAAATTTTCAAAAGGTCCTATCTGCATAGGAAACCCATGACTAATAGGTTGTTTTGAAAGCTTACTCTACACAGAAAAAAAAAATCATGGTAATATTACATCTGGGAAGGGGTACATCTTTTATGTCAGAAAAAAGGTGTAATTTTACCTCTGGAAATGTGTAATTTTACCACTTTTCTGGTGTAATGTCACTTTTTCAGTCTAAATTGAGGTAAAATTACATCATAAAAGAGGTAATATTCAACCTTCCAAAATTAAAGCTTCCAAATTTACATTATTTTTTTCTGTGTAGCATTCCCTTCCACGTTGACTCTAAGTCTGCATTGGTCGTCGCCCAGGACCTCGAACGTCTATCTCTGTCTTGTTATCACAGTTCACTTAAATTTCACGCCAGCGATACCAACCGAGAAACCAAATTGAACCGAACCGGGCCGATAACGAAAATTTCTACATAGAGAAACGTTGTCATTGTTATCCGGATACGATCCGGATTTATGTAAATTATCAACACATACATGAATAATGGAAGATTTTGACTCGGCTTTTAGTTTACAAAGGCTTTCATAGGGAGAGTTCACCCACGTCTCTTGCACACCTTGAACCCCCTCTGAGTTCATACTGACGATGACATGGATTTCGAAGAATAATTAAAGTTATGTAAGACCACTATTTATAACTTTATTACACTCATTTTTGCATAGATGCAGATTACAATTTTCAAGGAAATTTTGCAATAAGAAATCAAAGTCGACAAAGTCGGAAAAATGCGTCAAAACAATTAAAAATTAAATGCGTATTGTATTTCATAAACTATTTTTTTAACATTCTTCGCAACAAACCGGATCAGAAAATTTTGCAAAAACCATTCTAAAAGTCAATTCTAGACTTTGGTCAGGTCCTATCAACAAATTCAAACATTTTAAGAAAAACAATGTAATTGGGCCAATGTCAAAATGTAAACAAAGAGTAGATCCTTCTCGTTCGTAATGTAAACATCAACTACCGTGAGGGTAAACTCTATGTTTGCACTTCGACATTGGGCCATTTGCATCGGAAAGGGGTCAAGAAACAGCTTTACGAACAGCAGAACAAAAGAGAGGGAGCGTTTTCTTGGGGCTTTTCTTCACCCTCTCTGGCTTGCTTTCGCTGCCGCTGCTGCCCATTTGAAATTTTTCTTGACCGTTTCCTTCCGATGTGCCTACACCGCTTTATGCTTGATTTAGTGTATCCCTCTCACAGCTATGTCCTTGTCCATCGGAGTAAAGGTAAGAACGAGATTGTCCGTTTGGCCCAGACGCAGACGCAGAAATTTGCGCCTGTCATCATAGCTTGCCTGTCATCGACCATTTAACATAGCAACCCCTGTAGATTGTTCTACTGGCAGTTAATGGAAAAATCGAACTGGTACAACGTTCTACGTTCACCACTGCGTTGAACGGATAATCTTGTTCTTAGATACACTCAATGTTTACATTTGTTTATAGGACCTAATAAAAAAAGTCGAGAATTTCACTTTACTACTTAAAGCAACATGTTCATCTCTCTTCGAAGCTTTCGAGTTCGCAATGTTCTATCAGAGCTGTGCGTGGGCTGAGCGGCGACACCCAGCATGCTGTCATTTTGGCGCTCAAAATATTGATTCAAAAGAGTGCTTCCCTGGTCCATAACTGGCTTCATGAGTTTTTCGTCCATAAGAGTAGTAAAATTTTTGCGCATCATGTTCTGCCACTGTTTAATAGTAGTTTCAACACAAGGCTGCGGAGTTTCAATCGATTTATCAACCACAACTTTTAGGTTTCCCTCTAGATCGCGCAGCACTCGTTTGACGTGATCGTCAAGCCGTTGGTTGTGTTTCTCAAACACAGTTTTCTCAGTGCGTGTAATGCTATCAAGCACAATGCTCGAAATAGCTTGGTTTGCACCGGAATTTTGGGTAGCGTCTTCAATCATGCTTAGAGTGCTTTCGGAAATCTGCCCTAGGATAATCGTCAGCTCGTCTTGGTACTGGGATCTGTTCAGTATTTTTTCAGCAATTTGACCAGCCTGGTCACTGGATACATACTTCAGGGTTTCAGAAACGATGTTGAACCATTCGTGGTTCTCAAGCATATTGAAAATTTCCCCTTTCAGTCCCGTGCATAACACCTTCAGACGGTACCTGACGAGTGACTCGTTTTTTATATTAATGTGAGTAGCGTCGAAACCCCTGTCTATGATTTGATTTATGCGTCTGGATTGTCGAGTGTTAATCTTCTGTATGGATCGAATAAGACCTTGGCCAAATTTCAAGACTTCAGAGTCAATTTTTGATAAGTACTTTGCATTCATTAGGATGAGTTTCTTAAGTATCTCGTTGCATTTGATACCGTCATAGTTGGCTAGAAATAGTTTGCCTGTCATGGTTAGACTTTCAGACATTTTTATCAAGCCGTCATTCATGAGCTGTTTCCCCTTTGTACTATTTATGTGCAAACTAGTTGTCACCCAGTTGAAGCAGAATCCGGTAGCAATTCTAGCAACTCCATCAAATAACGTTTTGAATACTTGGAACCAATTTGAGTTGTCCACTTTTATTATCATATCCAAGCCGTTTAGCGTGAAAACGTCCCAGTCTTCTTTGTCCACCTCAGGGGATCTACCGTACAGTGGCTTGAGGGTGTCGAGCTTTCCTCTTAAGTTTTCCAAAGTGCATTTAATAGTTTTTAGTTGAATTGATCCTGGATATTTTTCCAGTACTTTGATAACATTTGGGGGTAGATCAAGCTCTAGCTTTGAATTTGCCGTATATTTAGATAAACTTACGGGTTGTATGATGTCTTTCGCAACAAGTTCCGCAGCCAAAGCGCGATGTGGCTTCGCCGTAAGAGGGATATCAAAAACTATCGATGATTGGCTCAACATTGTTTCCCAAGCTAATCTATAACTGAAACAAAGGTACAGTAGATCTTTCACAACTCTCTCATAAATCTTGAAAGAAGGCAGCTGAATATTTTCAATTTTGATGTGCTTAATATTTAAAGCATAGCTGTAATCATCGTTCTTTTGTAGTACTTGATTTTGTTCTAAATGACTCAGAATACGCTCAGCATCATCTCTAGTTATATTTATACGATCAAAATCTTCCAAAGAAATTGAATCGAACTGATGGAAGACAACGTGACTCCTATTTCGAACTAGTTGAGCCTTTCGCTGGATTTTAAATATGCCTCGATCTTTACATTTTTTATAATGTTCATCGCCGATAGCAACTTTGAACTGAGTCCTATCGAAAATTAATGTATGTTGCTGGTCGTTTAGCATGGGGTAAAGCAAAATGTCATTAAGACCTTGTTGAATGCCTTTCATAATAAGCCCGGATCCCGGCGTTTTCTTCCACCTTTTTGAAAATTCTTCTTGTTTATCTGTATCGATAACAACATATCTGATCTCATCTTTTAAAAGCTCTTGTTCACGAAGAATGTTCCAGAAAGACTCACGGCTAGGAAATACGAATTCTTGCTTAACTGATCGTGTAAACAAAGACAAATCGATCGATTCCCCATTGTTGTTGCAAAATTCTTGGAAAAATGTCTGTAACTCTCCCGAAGACAGCCCAAAACTAAACTTCAGATGTTCAAGCTCACGTGTTGGGATGTTCCTTTTTATAGTTGGTTTACTTAAAACTCCACTTTGAAGCAGCTCATCGAAGATATCATGGGATACTGCCTCATCAATGGTGGAACCGTCAATGAATGAACTCGGAGTTACTGGATGACCAAGAATGTTGTTTATTGATTGAATCAACATATCATAGAAAACGCAAACGGTTTCTTTCTGCGCTTTGTATGAGTCGATCTGCACCAAATTTGAACGATCGTTGATTTTATGTTTGTCAACCAACGACACGCAGGCAGTTAACACCAAAATGCGATCATTTATCAGAGTTGCGGCAGCGTGGAGCTCCTCCTTAAATGATAGCAACTCATTAGGATTGATTGGATTTGCATCCCAATTGATTTCCTGAGACAAAGCGCAAGCTTTGTAGTAGTGAGCTGCTTCACAGAATAGAGGCTCTTGTTTAATGACTTCGTTGAAGAAATCGATTGGTTTGGCTTGTTCCCAATTGTAGATAGAATCGCATGTACTTGTTATTGTATAAATCAGGTCTTGTGAACTAACTAAAGTTTTCAAATAGTCTGTAGCAACCGTCCCGACTGCCGTTCGCTTTCCTTTTTCCTTTAACAGGCTGCATCCTAGTTTTATTGTTTGTGGTGGGCTCTTGATGACCCATGCTTTCAAATCATCGATTGAATTGCATTTCAAAGATTTGAGATTTGCAAGAAAACTATTCAACTGATTATTCACGTCGTTTCCGTGTATATTTTGACAGTTTGCATCCAACCAAAATGCCCAACGATCCAAGCAACTCTCCAGGAGTACCTGGCGAAGAGGATCACTTTTATTGGTCAGATTCTCTTTGAGCAATGTTTTTTCCAGTATTCTATATATATTTGCGAATTCAGCGAACCATTTCTCCTCCGTCACAATCTGTGTTTCGTAGTACTCTTTAATGCTGGATATTCGTTTCATCTCATAAGCGTCACGTTCTCGCTTAAGGTGCAGCATCCTTGCAGAACTGGTATCCGTTCCTTCGTTGCTTACGATAATCAACTGGCCGGATCCACTGTCGCCACTTCTGGCAGCTCGGCCAAAAGCTTGCTGCTCAATCCGCACATTGGACGGTAAATAAGTCAAACAAATGTGCAAACCACCAGCTCTTTTTAGTTCATGAGTTATTTTGATGTCAGTTCCTCGACCAGCCAGGTTGGTTGCAATAATCACCTCTCCGGGCGCTAGTCTTCCTTCATCAAATTGCTCGTAATCTCGCGTGTAGGTTCGCATGTTAAATTTACAATCTTTTTGTTTAAAACCATTGTGCAAAGTTGAAACTGCGTTCAAGGTATCGCAAATTATGAGAACGGATCGTTTTTCTATGCGGGTAATATTTGTAACTATTTTATGGATTGCTTCTATCCAATCATTCGTATTACTGCATATCACCGGTAAATCTTCATAGAATTTTTTGCATTTTGCCGTAGGAATGTTTGCAAAGTCAACGTTGTAAATCTCTCCAAGTTGATCCCTTTCTCTGTGCGAACCTAGTGTTCCAGTGAGTCCATACAAATTCTTGTACTTTTTAAAATACGTGACATTTGAAACAAAAACTGCTTTCAAGCTCTGCAGGGACGTTTTGCAACCATGTTTAAGCTGAATGAATTGGTGAAGTGCAGCTTCCCATTGGCTGTTGACCATGTCGGTTCCAGTGTCACGGTCAAGAATAATTACGTTCGGGCTTCGATCACCACTGCTACCGCTGCGATCTACATCGACTACGTAATCCTGACCAACTTCCATGCAAAAAGCTTTTTTAGCCGCGTCAATCCAGGAATCCAGATGAAGTTCCACAAACGGACGCATATAATTTGGAATGGTGAAAGATTTTTCTCTGTTGATCAAGTTGTTTACAAAATAAACCAACCGATCTACGTAGTTAATCATACTGGGTCCCAAAAGTTCTGTAATAACGTTTTTATTTACAGTTTCTATGATAAGAAAACCCTTTTGATCTATTATTTCTGCTTCGATAAGCACTTCCCATATTTCCAACTTTGCTGTTTCATCTAGAGTTGCATCGAGCTTAGAGATGTCGGACAGTTGAATTACTCCATAAATATTCCACAGAATGGCATGTTTAATCAACTTACTATCAAAGTCTAACGTTGTGTTTAGCCAGTTCCATATGAAAAGGTACACGACCTCAAGTTTATCCATGTCAGGTAAATCGTGTGACAAGTACAACATATTATTTCCTCTATCCAGAAGCATAGAGTCCACCTCATCAACGATAACGTTTTGAAATTTGCGATCACCGAGAACATTTTTCTGGTAAAAGTTGTGCAAGAGATAATCACGCTGAAAGCTGGCTAAATCGCCATAAATTACATGATATTTCGAGTACGTGTCCTTGCGAGCTTCGATGTCTTCATTGCAGTTGTGTGATACATTGATTTTGAATTCTTTGTAAATGTCCCCGTTAACGTCTGCGTCTCGTTTTGCTAGGACAGATGAACTGGTTATAATGTCAACTTTTTCTTTACGTTGTGCTTTGATTATGGCCACTGCTGCTACTATCAGTGATTTTCCCTCGCCAGTAGCAACTTGGACCAGTGTATTATTTGTATTTTCTAACATCGTCAGAATTGCAACTTTTTGCGTGTCTCGCAGTTTGAACCGTCGGCACTTGTAAATTGCCTCATCAATTTCCATTATCTGTCGTACTATGGAAGATGGAGTGATGCAAAAATCGGTGCTGATGTTCTTTGTTTCTTTAACACATTGTTCAACTTTTGTAAGAATGTTTAGGATGGTTTTGGAAGCATTTTGGGATCCAGTCATAAGTTTAACGATAGTTGAAACATCTCGATCATCGTCCCCTTCAAACATTATTTCCATTTTCTTTTTCCACTGTTGAACACTGTCGCAGTCCTTTAGGTAAAAAAGCTCCTCCTTGCTCAAACCCCATTTGCCGTTGTATATATTGCAGAAAATATCCACAATATCTGCATTACTGGTAGTAAACTCAGAAGTTTTTTGCTTCAAAAGATCAAAAAAATGTCTTGTTAGTTCAAAATTGAAATTATTCATAAATGCAACTGCATAATACGATGTTTCATTAAGCTTCTCCTTATCCCTCGATGCATTCCATTTTACCATATCTTGTAATCTCTGTTTGCAGTAAATTTCCTCCAATGAATAGAACCATTCAGAAAGTTCTAACTTTGACAAATCTGCCGTTTTGAGTGTCACCAAGCTCATCATGTGCAATATTTCTTCCATCCGCTTAACTGAGACAAAATTACCAGGTCGGCAGTTAACAAGTTTTGCACTCAAAAGTATCAGTATTCCTCTGTTTTTTAAACGTGCCATATACATTTTCCACGTGTCCAAGCCCGAAAGTTTACATTTGAAATAATTTTCAAGCTGTATCAATACTAGCTCTACTGTCCACGATTTCTGATCACAAGCCATCACAATCCAACGATACAAGTCTGTGTCTTTCGCATCGGCTGACGACACGATACAGTTAATCAGGAAATGAAGCTCAGCTTGATCAATGTGCTTTTCTTCATGAGAAAACCGGAACAAAATGCTGTGTATCACTTCTTGATATCGATTTCCAAGAGCGGATAACGATGTCAAACGTTCTGTTAAGAAAGGCTGATCTTTCGTTGCAACAAATGTTATAACTTCTTCAATTACTTTATCGATACATTTTGCTTCACTTTCATTCTTTTTGTACAAGTTGTTGATTTTCAAAGTAGTTGGATCAGCCATAATTTTTTCAAACTCTTCCTTTTGATGTAAAGACTGGACGCAGTCCAGTACTAGTGAAAACTGTTCGATTTTTTGTAAACGTTCAGTTAACAGCTCCAAATGATCTTTGTTAATGTACAGCTGTGTAAACGTTTCGTCGGAAAAGAGCAAGTTCAAAATATCTTTCGCATCCAAATTGTGATTGTCTTTGAGCAAAAGTTTACCTTCATTGCTGCGAACGTACAATCTGATATTCACACCAAAAGCTCTCGCTAGTAGTTCACGGTAGCTGCGCAGCTTTGGACCTGACTTGTGCACTAGTTCAAGATAAGCTTTGAGAGTGTTTTCGTTCTCAAGGCATGATTTGAAATCAAATTGCCTATTTTTGATCTCTAGATAACTTTTGTAAAAGTCACCAAGTTTGGAATCTTTCTTAATATCTTTGAGCATATTTGGTCCAACAGGTTTATCTTGTTGCCACGTGTCGATAATGGACTGATACCTCGGAAGCAACCCTTCTGAATCACAGTTTCTCCAAAAATTGTCCAAGTCTTCTCGTTGCTGGCTTTCAAATGATTTGAACTGATTAAAATATTCTTTTGCAGAAGGATCTACCTCGTCAAACTCATTTGCTTCTTGAATGAATACTTGCAAACAAGCACTCACACAGCTAGTTTGATCCTGTTGACAAAAATTGCGTAGATTGTTTCGTTGTTCAGAGTGATTGAATTTATGCAAACAATTTGTTATGGTTCCAAGTATTTCTATACTATGAGACGACACATCTTGCTCGTTTGGTATTTCTTCCAGGCAACTTGTTGCATAATAAGGCAACAACTCCAAAGTTGAACTTGAAACAGATTTTGATAGGCTGAGCTTTGGAGAAATTTCCTTAAGCGTTGCCAGTTTGAATTTATTCATGAATATAAATATCATATCGTCAGTACGAACAACTTCCCAGTCATCAACAATCGGCTCTCCACACGTCGCTGAATTCTGGCTTGATAGTTCTCTTTGAGTCGATGGATTTTCGTCATCTTCCTCACTCAATATCGGCTCTTCGGGAATTGGATGTATCATTTTTTCGTAAGAAGCGAACGCAGTTTCTAGCTGCCGGTAAGTGACTGGAACAGTTTTTATTTTCTTCCACGATTCCAAATTAGTTTCCGTTGGTTTCAAATTTTTAAGGATGCGTTCAACATCTACTTTTTTGTCTATTATATCAGCAATATTAGGAAAGATGGTAGTATTTACAGGGTTGAAACTTGTTAGCGCAATCGAACGGTGAACCTTTACTTCTTTGTTTACTTTAGTTTCTTGTTTTTGTTTTTGTTCCATTGCTTGTGCAGCTCGCGCTAAGGTTGCCTCAATTTTGGTAATCATGCTGGCCATTGAGTCACTCTCCGAGGAGCTGAAGAACTGATCGGTGCTCGATTTGAAGCTACCTTCAACGATGGATGCTTTCATTGTGGCTTGTGCATGTTGCTTTCGGGCATGACGTTCTGCTGCTCGCTTAGTGTGAGTAACTTGTTTTTGGTTAACATTGGAAGTTGAAAAACTCAGATACTTTTCTTTTTTCCAGCACCACACACTGTTTGTCAGTGATTCGTTTCCGTAATTCAACGACAATTTAGTGTTTTCATCCAAGCCGTAAGCTACGATTTCTGTCCACATTCGATAATCCATAAAACCCATGTCCCAGCCATTTCTACCGTGATTTCCAAAAAATCCTCCTAATCCTGGGATTCCATCTGTTCCTTGGAGGGCTTGTTTGCGGATATCAAGCGTTGTATCAGCTTTAATATTTTTAACAACAATCATTCCAGGAAACCCTCCCTGACCACCTTCACCGCTAGCCCCTCCAGCTCCACCAGGCTTACCAATCGAGCCTTTATAGATGAAGTAACACTGAGAAACCATAGACCATCCGTCTGAGTAACAAAATATTATTTCGTTACCTTCTGCGGTCGTAGCCTCAATGTAACGACAGTAACTGTCAATAATTCGCGTTTTGATTTCAGAACATTCTTTAATCATTTCCTCTGTAAGCTGTCCTAATCCAGCACTTTGGTTTTCCATTGCAAACCAGGATTTGGGTTTTAAAATTTTACTTTCAATAGTTTCCTTAGTGATACCCACACCATCCTGGCCATCTCTCCCGTCACCACCATCCTGGCCATTGCTACCTTTTCCACCGTTCGACACAACGGTCCACCCATTAATGTTATCAATTTGCTCTGCAAGTATTAAAACATTTCCTCCACTTTCCCCAGGATAGCCATCGTTCCCAGGCTTGCCGGCACCGTCTTTGACCGACGTGTCAGCCTTTTTGTGATACACGTGTTTGTTATCTTCCCCGGAAACGTCCCACACAACAGAACCGTGAACTTTGGCCAGCTTCGTACGGACTGCAATATTTTTCCCATGCCAAACTGAGCTAACAAGATCCGTGTCGATATGGAAGGCTTGACCACAAATGAAACGTACTTCTTCGATTAAGGATCCACTCGTTTGAAATTTCTCTTCGAGCGCCCCGAGCACGTTACTCAGCAGAACATGATTGCCTATAATTTCTATTATAAAGTGATCGTTGTTGTTTATCTCCTGAAATTTTACAGGGACAAGAAAATCTTGTATGGTTTGTATAAATTTAGCTTCCAAGATCACACACTTTTGTGTCAGCAATCTGTGTGTAACGGCTTTGAGTCTTGAAAGGTTGTCATTTTCTTCTTCCATGTCCAAATCGATGAACTTTTTCAGTAATTCTTTTGCTGGTGGTAGACAGCTACTTTTGTATTGTTCCAGCTCTAACTTGCTGAAAATCTGATTCAAATTTCGCGAATTGCTTAGAAAAGATACCAAGCAGTTTAAACATGATAATTCGTCTATTATAGAGTTACAGTACGTGATGGTATGCACAGTGCATTCTAGTTTGAAATGGTCAACAAGTTCGTTTTCCTCCGCCTGAGTGAGCAATGTTTGTAATTCAGTTTTATAATAAACAATTGTCTCCAAAGGAATTTCTTGTACATAAGTGATGCTTTCAAGTGAATCAAAAAGCTCAAGGATAAAATGCTCATCTTTAGACTCGTACAGAGACTTTACAGAAGGCGAGATATCTTCTTTAAACAATTTGAAAGAGTATTTTTTAAATTCATCTTCAACTATTAAAATATCATTCTCACCGAGTTTCGTTTTGAAGTATTCCTCAATGTTGGTTTTAACCTGTGTCAATGACGCTTTGTTTTCTCTTATTTCACTTCTAATCATTTGTAAAATTCGCTCCTTCACAGCTCCGTAAATCAGACGTTCATTAACGTCTTCACCGCAATCATCGGTTGGTAGCTGATTCGTGGTCGCCAGTTGACGGGCGTTCATCAAAGTGGAAGCCTGCTCGTCGTTTAGTTCGGCGCCTTGGAAGCTCGTAAATAGCTCATCTTCCTCCATGGTATTGATAAGTCGCGCAAGTTGCATGCATCGAATTTGCTGCAGAAGAACTTCCTGTTTCTGGTCTGAGATTGTTTTCAAATTTTCCGGAATGATGTCGTTTTCCGGCAATTGCCCGAGGTTGATTAAAAGTTGAATGCGTTCCAAAGGGCTGGACTCGACTAGTGATGTTTGCAGCTTCTGATTGTTTTCATTAATGTCCGAAAGAATATTTGCCGCTTCATCCCGGTCGATCTTCATGGCAGGGTCTACATAATCGTTGGGAAGTTTTTCGAAATATTCGATGCATTTTTGCAAATAATTTCGCACAGTTGCTAGATCAAACTCATATTCAGACCAATAATTTTCCCAAAGCAATCCGAGTTCATAGTTAAGTGACATTACTTGCTCGTGAAACTCGGAAAGTTCATTGTCACTTGCGGGTAACTGTTCACTTTTTTGCTTATAGATTTCAATGGTCTCGGTTATCAATTCATTGAACCACGGTGGAGTTTCTTGTGAATTCCATGACCTTTTCAGAATTTCAAACATTTTTCTCCGGTTGTTGATATCGAATGATTGAATGACTTGTTGAAGTGGCTGGAAATATATTGTCTTTACTTTATCACAATACGTTCTAGACAGTTCACGGTAGGAACTCAGAACCTCCTTTATATTTATTTTTTTAACCCTTTATACTGCCCATGTTCGCATAAATGTCCCATATGCAAAAACAGCAAGCTGAGAAAAACGCATTTGAAGTTTGTCCCATACATAAGGCTACGTGTTAAGTTTTCGCGAAAAAACTGGATTTCCTCCTGATTTCTAGAACAAAGTACTGGATGTTGTAGGCTCTTTCGAAAGAGCACACAATTTTGAACCAAACTTCATCAACAACTCGAAATCGATGAAAATGCATATGGGACATTTATGCGATCAGGGGCAGTATATGTGTTCCGATTCTATATAATGTAAAATAGTTTTCTTACCATAATGAATCTCGCAGAATGAACATCAAATGGACTCCAAAAGTTTCTAAAAGAAGATAAAAACAAAAAAATAAGCGATATTGTTTACTGAATAACTGCGCGTGTTTAAGAGCGAGTCCACGAACAGGGCATACCCCTTTGGTTGGGACGTCATTTGGACATCACCAATCTGCCTGATCGGCCAGGTCAACGGGAAGTGGGGCAAATCGGGACTCGCAGTTTCAAGGATAAAAAACGTCAAAAGTCAATTTAATGTCAACATTTAAGATGCATCTGAAAGAGCCAAAAAATGCAACAAAATTAAAGTTTAATCATTTCATAACTGGACCAGATGCTAGTTAAATATGTTTAAACAACCTCTGGAAATTTCAAGCAGATTGATAAGGTCGAAAAAAAATTGCGCCAAAATATAATTATTATAAATCTTTAAAATAATTAATCTTATTTAGCCCTGACTAAAACTGATGTCGTTAACGTGAAGACTTCCATCATTAGCATGAATTTTCGTTCAAAGATAAACATTTAGCGTCGCTATCAATACTTTGACCATTTTCCTTCAACAAGGTGTTCAGGAAAGTACCTTACATGTGTTGATACTTTTTTGGTAACGATTATCCCATTCCTTGTAAAGTTACGGAAATCGTCATTAATCAATGATTGCCAACTAGGACGTCAATGATTGTTCCACAAAATTGAAAATTCCTTTAGTGGCTTCAAGAAAGCAACAACCGGGTACATGCTGATTCCTTTTGCACGGAAAAAAGTCAGTTCTCGAAATCGTGAATTGTGTTCACGGATTTGAGAACCACGAACGAATATATTCATGTTTATAGTGCAAATGCAACATACTCATGAATAAATTCCGTCGTGGTTCTCAAATTCATGAACACAATTCACGATTACGGGAACTGTTTTTTTTCTGTGTGTTGCAGAAATTCGTTAAATTGAATTCAATACAGAGCACTTTAGAGTGATAATAAATTTTCTTACAAAATTATCAACGGTTTAACCTTAACGTGGATCGACTTGCATTTCAAGCAGAGTTATAATCAAGCAAATGATAAAAAATAAACTTTAAAAGGGTGCACAACAACTAGTGAAATTGTTACATTTTTATTCCAAAATTGATAAACATAAGGACCCAATCATTGCAACAATCAGGTTTTTCGAAATCGGTCTTTTTTTAATTTTTGTATTTTTTTTTATCCGGCTGAAACTTGTTTGGTGCCTTCGGTATGCCCAAAGAAGCCATTTTGCATCATTAGTTTGTCCATATAATTTTCCATACAAATTTGGCGGCTGTCCTTACAAAAATTATATATGAGAATTCAAAAATCTGTATCGTTTGATGGAATTTTTTGATCGATTTGGTGTCTTCGGCAAAGTTGTAGGTATGGATAAGGACTACACTGATTGGTGATTTTTAATTTCACTTTCTGTCACTAAAACTTGATTTGCAAAAAAAACACTATTTTTATTTTTTTATTTTCTGTTATGTTTAACCCTTTTCTGTCTAAATTTTTTTTTCGAAGATTTTTATTTTACCTGTGTTCAAGAGGTCATTTTGACCAACTTTTGTGCTACGACAAACTTTACTTCTCTTGTTTTTGGTTTTTCTTGTTTTATTTTTAGTATTTTTATTTGCATTTATCATGTTTAATTTATGTCCACTTTTGATAGCATTAGGCTTACTCTTTGATTGATTTTTGACAAACTTTTAAATCGAAGCCCGCCAAAAGGGGGGTTGTATAGGGTGCTGTTTTTTTATTGCAGCTATAATATATACCATTGTCATTTGTAATTTGGTGTCAGATTAGCAAAACGAGTTCTTATCATTTTATGACCTGAGTTTTTTTTTATCTGATTGAAAATTATATAACTTGCTAAATACAATGTTGCAAATGACAATTTCGACACCCGTTTCTTTCTCACTCTCTATCTATCCTTCCTTCTCTCATAGACAATTTGATTTTTTTTTCAGCTGAAAATTATTTTTTTATTTATTGGGTGCTTTTGAAACCGCCTTGAATTAAGGGTATTAAAAACACCTTAAAAGCATTGAAAAAAAATATGTTGGACCCTTTAAAAAAATTCTCAAGATCTCAGTTTTTTACTATATCACTTTTTTGGCTTTGAACTTTTTTTTTTTTTTTGAATTAAATATACTTTATTGAATCTTTCTTATAATAATTACATTTGGTTTACATAATAAGTGGTCAGCTGTGGCTCTTCAGCTTTAGTTTGCTTTTCGTGATTTAAACACTGTTCATTTTCTTAACTTTAAAAGTATATGATTTATCATTTTTGTAACACTAGGTACAATGAGGAAAAAAAAATTTAAGAAAACATAACCTAACCTAAAACTAACTTAATCTTACCATAAACTAAACCAATCCTTGAATCAAGGGGTATTCAGATATAGCACATTTTTCCCTGAATTTCAAACATTTTTCTTGAATCTTCTGATCCAACATTTTTACTTCTGCTAATTCATGAACCTCACTTGATCTTGTCCAGCCAGGAACATTCAAAACCATTTTGAGTACCTTGTTTTGGACACGCTGGAGCTTCAATTTATGAGTTCTAGCGCAACACTCCCAAACAGGTACTGCATACTCAATAACGGGGTAAATTATTTGTTTGTAAACAGCTAACTTATTTTTCAAAGAAAGCTTTGATTTTCTGTTAATTAAAGGATACAAACACCTGATGAGAATGCTGCACTTGTTCAATATTTTGTCTACATGCTGTCGAAACAATAGTTTCGCGTCAAGTATGAGACCTAAATAGACAACTTCCTTTGACCAGGGTATCGAAACATCATTCATTTTTATCAAAACATCATCCTTTGGGGCAAATCTGGCCGATTTGGAAAGTGGAAAAATGATGGTTTGAGTTTTGGCTGCATTTATGCGAATTTTCCAGTCGCCAAAGTATTCGGAAAGAACGTCAAGACCCTTCTGAAGACGGCCAACTAAATATCTGGTTATTTTACCCTTATAAATAACGGCAGTGTCATCAGCAAAAAGTGACAACACACCATTACCAGGAAGAGTAGGCAAATCAGATGTAAAAATATTGTACAGAAGTGGGCCAAGAATACTTCCTTGGGGAACCCCAGCATCAATGTTGAATAATCCAGAAGCAATCCCATTCAGAAAAACCTTGAACGATCTCTCCGAAAGATAGTGCTGGATAATTTTGATAAGATACATTGGAAAACCGTATAAATACAGTTTATGTATCAAACCATCATGCCAAACATTGTCAAAAGCCTTCTCAACATCCAACAAAGCCATAGCAGTTGATTTAGACTCAAGCTTGTTCTGCTTGATGATTTTAGTTACTCTCGTAAGCTGATGAGCAGTATTATGTCCCTTTCGGAAGCCAAACTGCTCATTCAAAATTATATTATTATCGTTGGTAAAATCCAAAAGCCTTGAATAGATGACCTTCTCAAAGAGTTTGGACAGACTACTCAAAAGACTAATGGGACGATAACTTGTTGGCGATGTTGGATCTTTTGAGGCTTCAAAATTGGTATGACTTTGCCCAGCTTCCAATTGGTGGGGAAGTAACCAAGTTGCAAACATTTATTGAAAATATTGGCTAGATGTTGAAAGAACTGATCACTCTGTTTTTTCAACACTAGATTAAAAATTATCAAAGCCTGGAGCTTTCATATTTTTCATTTGTTTAACTGCAACTTTGACTTCCTCACCAGAAACATGGGAATCTGCAGGAAATTCAAAGGTAGAGTCATTGATTGTTGAAATACTATTGGCAACTGATGTTTCTTTACGGCTGGTCATGGAAGCGCCAAGATTATGTGAACTAACAAAATGAAGCCCAAGTGCATTTGCCTTTTCCTCGGATGTAATCAAAGGAGAATCCTCAACAATAAGAGGAGGAATAGGCTTTGGTTTGTTTTTAAGAACTTTTGAAAGTTTCCAAAATGGTTTTGAATAATTCCCAAGCTGGCTTACATGTTTTGAAAATTCTTGATTTCTGATATTGTCAAGTCGGTCTTGTATGATTTTGTTCAAATTGTTAACTGAAATCTTTTGTCATAGTCCCCAGTCCGTTGATATTGTCTCCTATAAACATTCCTAAGTCTAATCAAGTGTTTAGTATCTACGTCAATATCAGTTACCTTAAAATTAACAGGAACCTCCCGAACGTTGGCAGCCTCTGCTTGGTTGATAGCCTGCTGGATCACCTCCAGCGAACGATCAATATCAGCAGAAGTTTCCGGGTGTTGATCATAGTCGATGTTGCTGTCGACCACTTGCTGAAACTGCTGCCAGTCAACGTTGTGGTAATCTTTCCGGGTTGGTTGCCGCTGCGGAGTAACGGAAGCTCCAACCTCCACAACCACCGGATAGTGATCAGAACTCAACTCTTCAAACACCTCAGGATGAGCCACGTTCTCAGCCATATTGGTAATGAAGAAGTCGATGATTGAGTGATTCCCAGACCGAGCCACCCTCGTTGGACGATCCGGACTCACAACGTTGTAGTATCCGTTTTGCAGATCGTTGTGCAGAATCACTCCGTTCCGATTCCTCCTGCTGTTGCCCCAAACTTCATGCTTCGCGTTGAGGTCACCAGCGATGATGTACTTTGCGCTCCGCCGTGTCAGCTTCTGGATATCGCTCTTCAGTTTTGCTGCTGAACCATCTCTGGAATTCACCTGACGTGGGCAGTATGCAGCAATGAAGAGTACTGGGCCAACCGAAGTGGGAATTTCCACCCCAACGGCCTCGATGATGTCCAGCTTGAAGTGTGGCAGCCGGCGTGGCTTGAGATCACGATGAACAGCGACAAGCACACCTCCTCCTCCAGAGGTGGTCCTATCGAGCTGCGTCGCGATCTTGTAGTTTTGCAGATAAACTTTTTCACCGGGCTTCAGATGAGTTTCCGTGATGGCAGCTACGTCGATCTCCTTCTCGCGAAGAAAATCCACCAGCTCTAAGTTCTTCCTCCTAATGGAGCAAGCGTTCCAATTCAGCAGCTTGAGGGACCTACGATCCATACTGGATGACGAACGAGGTCAGCACTTCAATCTGCTGGGTCTTGGTTTTGCATCCACGCAGTGCAGCGGACATCTGTTTGAAAATATTGAGGAGTTCGGTTGAGGTGTAAAGATCATTACCATTTTCCTCAACTGCTGGTTCTTGGGTTGGTCTTGGCTCCTGGCTGAAGCCCGGTGGTGGCGGTCTCGGCTCCTGGCTGGAACCCGGCCGTGGATGATTCATCTCAGCTCTCTTCCTGGGATCCAACGGCAACGGTGCCAAGTTCGGGACCTGGCGTCGCGGTTGAAGAGGTGGAAAATTTTGCTCCACCAGGGCTGGAGGAGTTCTACGACGCTGAGGCTGATTCTTCGTCGATGCTTGCTGCCGAATTTTCACGAACTCAGCTCTCTTGGGGCACTTTCGGTCGGTTGACGAGTGCTCACCGTTGCAGTTGAGGCACTTCACCAGCGAATCTTGGATGCACTGGGATGTGATGTGCGCATCGGTACCACATTTGGCGCAACGACGCTTCAGGTGGCAGTTCTTACCTCCGTGCCCGAAACCCAGGCAGTTGAAGCATTGTGTGACGTCACGATGCACTGGTCGGTATCGCTCCCACGACACGATAATGTTGAAAACCGCTCGGATTGCCTTCAGCTCAGGAAGCGTCGTCGATCCCTTAGCCAAATGCAGCAGGTAGAGCTGGTCACGGTACTTGATGTCTTTGTTGCGTCGGCTCATTTTGTGCACGGCCAACACATCCAGTTTCAAAACTTTTAGCTCGGCAGCTAATTCCTCCACTGGCATGTCGTACAGACCTCTGACGACGATTTTGTACGGCTTATCCATGACGACATCATGGGTAAAGTACTCCGCCTCGTTTTCGGTCAAGTAATCCTTGACCAGTTGATAGTGCTGCCTGGATTGCACCAGCACCTTAAATCCGTCCTGACACAGACGAATGTTGCCTTGGACTTTCCCAGACTTGATGAGTTCAACCAGCCCCGCACGAAAGTCGATCGTTGCTGCTGATTGCCTCACATAAAGGAGGCAGTTTCTCCTTTCGCTGTTTCACTTCATTCTCCTTTGCTTCCGCTACCTGGTCCTCGTCAGGCAGTCCAGCGAACTTGTTGTTCTTCAAAAGCTGCTCCTCGTGCGATGAAGAGTTCTCCTCCTCCTCATCCATCGGTACAGTACCGTCGCTCTTTTTCGTCTTTTTGCTGTTCGATGTCACTTCCAAAAGCACCTTCCTTTTGGAAATTCCCGGTTTTTGGCCATCAGTTGAGGCCTCAACCTTCCTTTTGGAAATTCCCACTTTTTTGCCTGCTTGAGCCGCAGGTAGGGCGATATTGCCGGCGTTTTGCGCCGGGACGCGACGAGTCATGTTGATTCAGACAACCTTCACCAACGAATGCTCGGATAACAATGATGGCTTTGAACTCAATCAAATCAAATCAAATTGTTCGCTCTACAGTATTGCCTTGGCGTTCTCGACTGCGAAACTAGGTGTTCGAACGTGTTTTTTGCTCGGAAATCACGTTTTAGACCAGTTCTGAGCACGCTGTATCTTTTGACAGGAGCAAGATAGCGCAATACTTTCTTCGGGACAGTTTTAGAGATTTTTCTCAATTTTAACGCTATAGTGATGGTTTGAAACTTTAGTGGAAAATTAAAATGATAAAAACCAAAATGTACAATGCGCAAAGTGTGGGCGCAACCAATCGCTCCCAAATTTCGGGGAGTTGTTTAGGGGACTAAAAGCAACCGAAAAAAACATGTTCTGAAGAATCGACCATCTCGGGTCATCCTAGTATACATATCGACTCGGAATTAAAAACTGAACAAATGTATGGTCTATAATGTGGTTAGATGTGAACGTGTGCGCCGAAATTTACCGCTTGATTATCAACTCGGATCTTCTTGCACTCTTCAATAAATTTGTAGGGAATTGAATTGCCAGCGAAAATCTCACACTTGGACAACACGGCAAATAGTGTCCTGGGCATCTGTGGAAATACAATGTCCCATCTCCGAGGGTCCCGGAGCACCAAAACTTCTTAGCATGGTGCTCCCAACGATTAATTGCCTAAACAAACAGGAACGTGAGCGGGGGATCCCCACGTTTCTTCCTCCCCTGTCGATTCAGAAATGTATTGCTGTTTGAACATTCGTGTTCAACCTCAATCCAATTCAACGAATCATCTTTGCGGTTAACTTTACGCAGTTGGCCTGGCCGCTTTAACGTTTGTGATGTTTCAAAACAATTTATTGCATTGGGGCACTGCAAATGTTAATAATGACAAGAAGAGTGCTAGGCGTTAATCAACCTAAGGCATTTTCCAGGATGCCCTCGAAAGACTGGCTGCGCTAGGGTTAGATAAGATTAGATTAGATTAGAAAATCTCACACTTGGACAAATTTGAGCGGGACCTGCACCACCTGCCGGCGAAATCCCGAAACGTGTGTCCCCATTATTTTTTCCATACAAACTTCAACGCTCAACAATGACCACACAGAAGCTTAACCGATTTGGATCAATATTGGCAGAGATAATTGTTTTTTTTTTTCACCACAGTTTCACATACCCGGACAAATAACTTCATTAGAAAAAAAAACAATATTTTTACACTATTACACAAGGGTTTACACTTGTTAGGGTAACTTCTTTAAAAGCCGCTAAATTTTAACGCAATGAAAAATGTCTTGAACTAACTGTATGGCTAATTTAACCGTTTAACCACCTACCGATTTTATTGCTTTACTTTTTTTTATTTATTTTTTGCTCAAAAATCAACACTTCACGGTAAAATAAAGCGCATAACTTGTCGGCCCCAAATTTGTCACCTTACTGGTGATTCTTGCTTTGTACACAGCGAATATATATTCGCGCCAGTTAATCGACCATCATATCACATTTCTGTTTCTTCACAGTTTCACACTGATAAGAGTGCCGGTGTTCAAGCCGCCGACCAAAATTCTAAGAATCATAAAAATACTTGCACGGAAAGGCGAGGTTCAACTGCAAACATCACCACTTCGTCGCCGTCGTGCTAACTTGTCGCACGTGCATTTTGATAGTCCGGCACAGATTTGACAATTTTGTTAAAATTCTACCATTTCGGTGTGTTTAGGTTTAGCACAATACTATGCGTAGCTTCCCAGAAGCAATGAGAATTTAAATGATGCTTTTGAAACGGGTCGGGAATCTTTTTTTCGTCTTATTAGATCGAAGATGTTTTTTGCCACAAGTATTTTATTTTCTACTGCTTTCAAGCATTTTTTTTCAGATTGAGAACTTCAAATTTTTCAGAGCGATAATGTATGTACATTGATTTTGGTTGAAGTATAACAAAACGGTTTATTGAAGCAAGAATACACTTTTTAAATTAATGCTCTCTAGGGCGTCATCCATAAAGTACATACACTTTATGAAAAGGAGGGGGGGGGAGGTGGGTGAGGGTTTTGGCACCATGACGTTGGCCGATTTTAGCGTGACGTACTATATGTCCTTGTAGTTAAAACGAAGACACTAGTAGTTGGTGACCGAGTCACGTAGCCTAGTGGTAACGCTTCCACCTCGTAAGCGGTAGATCGGGGTTCAAATCCCGCCTCGGACCAACACAACTGGCGATCGTTTCTCTTCTGGATTCGATTCAACGACACCTTAGGAAGGCGACCTATGGAATGTTAACATTAACCTTAACATGTTAACATTAGTTGAGTAAAAAACTGCCACTGAATCCGCTTTGTAAATTCCGGCCCCGATACTCTTCAAGGGTGTGTTCCCCTCAGGAACTGGGAAAGATTTACTTAGATTTACTTACTAGCGGTTGGTTCACTAGCATTGGAGACCGACAGCTATAAAGTCAACTTCGTTTTTTTACTATATGAACATAGCAAAAAATCCGATGGTAAAATCGCATGCAAAAACATGCTTATCACCTTTGTGAGAAAAAGCATGTAATATTGTATGAGAAAACGTGTTCACTAAAAGCAAGTAACGAAGCAAAAAAAATCAGGTCTGCTCACCCCAAAAATAACATCAATCCGGCGAGAGTCATAATCAGATTACCAAGTCCGCGCCCCAACCCACTCGGCTATTTCGCCGCTATAAAAAAAAGTTGGATCTTCACCGATGTAGCTGTAGGTTCCCCATACATCGTATGCAGTTAACACAGTATACGACGTACGGAAAACCTATTGTTAGATTGGCATTGATCCGACTATTTTCACAGCGGCGAGATAGCCGAGTGGGTTGGGGCGCGGACTTGGTAATCTGAATATGACTCTAGAATGGTCAGCCAAACAAAACGTGTTTGTTATTGTTTACATTTTTTCTCGTAACGTCGAAATGGCGGGTGCGACAAGATAGCACGACGACGTCGACTTAGTCACCGAACAATGGTGGCCGATACAGTAAAGGCACGGTTCACTATGCCGAAGGTCTTGGGTTCGAGTCTCGGTATTGGCACTTTTTCGGGATTTATCCTCTCCGTCCGTAGTGGGTCTCGTGGCGCAGGGGTAGCGGCTTCGGCTGCCGATCCCGATGATGCTATGAGACGCGGGTTCGATTCCCGCCTTATCCACTGAGCTTCTATCGGATGGTGAAGTAAAACGTCGGTCCCGGTTTCTCCTGTCTCGTCAGAGGCGCTGGAGCAGAAATCCCACGTTAGAGGAAGGCCATGCCCCGGGGGGCGTAGTGCCAATAGTTTCGTTTTCCTCTCCGTCCGTTCACAGTACCATTTTACTACCGAACCGTGCTTTTTATCCTCGCGCATGCCGATGCCCAGTTCTGGGTGTACGAATAAAATGATTTTGAAGTGTGTTATCTGACGAAACTGCCACCGGCTTTAGCCACGTTTTTTTTTATTCGGAAATTATCTGCTAATTTACGCATGAAATATGGCGTGATGTCCGAGATAAAAATAATCAGTAAGTTGGCACAGTTGGATCAAAGGGTTGTGTCAAAGTCGTGGTTGTTTGACCCCAGTCCAATATAAATTTAATCAAGTCCAAGAAAATCTCGCACGCGTCCTATCATACTGTTTTTCGAAACTCAAGGCTTCATGTAGTTACAGCGATCAAACGATTTTGGAGCAGTGAAAGGAAACTTTTTACAATGAGTAGGTATATTGCATTCGTTCAAGTTTTTTTTAATCCGTTTCAGATACTTAAAAAGGCGTAATGCTCGTGTTAATAGCTTTTTTATTATAATTAACGTGTTATTCACTTTTAGTTGATACTTACCATTGTTGTATGGTCAGCAGCCAAAATTGTATGGAGACTTGTATGGGTGAACCAATGACACAAAATAGCTTCTTTGGTCATGGGGAAGGCCCGCCCAAAGTTTGAGCCAAATCAAAAAATACAAAAAATGGTCGAAATCGGTGTTTTTGAGTTATTTACTTTTCAGTGACAAAAATTAAAAAAAAAATCAGTAATTTACTTACAACTTTATTCAAGACACCAAATGAATCAAACAATTTCTTCGGGAGACCCAGATTTTTGAATATTTACATGCCATTTTTGTATGGTCACTTGTCAAATTTGTATGAATAACTGTATGGACGAACCGATGTTAAAAAAATATCTTTGCAGATTTCATGCACATAGAAAAAATGCAAAAGAAAATAAAATTAAAAAAAATGATCTTCTTGTAGAAAATTGCTCATTTGGCAGAGAACCATCCTTAAACAACTTAAAACCTACTGGTAATGGGTAAGGCTTAAGGGACCATTCACGAGCCACGTAATGAACGAAATAGTTTACTTTTTGGCAAGCACCTTTTGTTTGTTGTTAAACAAAAGATATTTTCGATATTCAAACATATTGTTAAAAGCATATTTTTAAACATATACAAAACATTTACCAAGTATTGCAGTTTATTTTTATTTAAACCATCTTAAAATTATTTGTCTCGTTCCCTTCTGGTCTGTCCTATTTCATTCCCTCAACATTCCGGTTTGCAACTCTTGCGGCCACCGTACAATTAATGATCATGATACTGTTTAACGGTGAGTGAATTCCCCGCAAGGTTTTCAATCATAAATTTCCTGGACGACCCCTGTACTGTACTCTTACCAAAGGAAAAGAAATAACAATTTTCCTTTCAAAACCTCTTCACACAAAAGAAATAAAACCGCGCGCTTCAGCCTCTCTCCGGTGGCAGTCTGGACAAATTTGCATCACAATCGAAAATTTCCTTATTTCAGAATGTGGAGAAAAAAAGAGGTTAACAAAACGTGCGTCTTGGTCTGAAGTCTAAGAAGAGCGCAAGGGGTGGGGGGTTATTATAATGTTTGTCGATATATATGAGAACCCAAGCGGTACAATTCGTCAAAGGCTGAATAACAAATCCTTTCTAGTGGTCACGCTGTTAATACCGCCCCTTTGAAACTCGTCGTCAGTGGGTCTGACTTTGGCAGGGGAACGTGAATCGCGACCTGGAGTGCGTATTATGCAAATTTTTGGGTGGAATTCGGGGTCGATGCTCTGATTTGTGAGTTTGGTCTGAGAATTGTAAGGGAGAATCGCCTTAAAGTAGGCATTACCGACGTTTCGGAACGATTGCATACCTTTAGGCTGACATTTTTCTAAAATTGAAGATCCTCGTCAGAAATTCCGCAAAAAAGATCATCATTAGCCCGACATATGTACTCCGGACATGATTTTTTTTTCCCCCGAGCTGACCAAACCCATCTTTTGTCCGAAATCCAATTACAAGCAATATTACGACTCTGACTACGGAAATGAAACGGCACAAGTCGGAGGAAATAAAATTATCACCGTCGACGACGACGGTTCTAGTCCATCGTGCGCCCCCCAGATTCCGACCACGTATGCGGACTCTCCGCCGAGAGGGACACGAAACCTGTGATAATGGTGTTATGAATGTAAAATAAGCTTCCCATCCTTTTTATGGTCACGGTTTTTTTTTCTCACTCCAACAGCAGTGGCCACGGTGACGGAACCGACCTAACCGGACTTTGCTGGTCGACCGGAAGTGGGAATCCAGTGCCCAACGGGCGTTCAGGGCGAAAAAAAATCTGCCAGCCAGAACCCATCAGCCCAGAGATTCAGGCGCATTATTCAAACGGTGCGCTACTGTTGCCTAACTGTGGGCGCTCACAGCATAGAGTCGGTTGAAAAATCATTATGTGTGTTATATGAATTCCGAGCATGCCAACCTGAGGGGGGGGCGGTCGCCTGACCACGCCGGTGGTGGCCGGAAGTCCATTGGTGGCACGACGTTGCAGCGTTTCGGGCGCAAGAAATGATGTAATTTTCTGGGTGGTGCGGGGAGGCAATTTGTCCACCGGAGGTGGGTTTGAGGGGAACATTTTCTACAAGAAGGACATTCTTTTTGAAGAGAGGGCGGGAAAGCGGGCTCGGTGGCGACAGAGTACATCAGATTAAATTAGTGATGCTTCGGAAAACGTGAAGAATGTGGCAGCTAAAAGTGTGCGCCCGGAACCGCACTGTGGAGACATTTTTCCGGAGAAGGAATATTAATTTGGAGCTTGTTAGGGACGGAAGAGGAGAGGTTCAAATTGTTAGAGATTGATGGTAATTAAAAATAGCTTTTCACGCTGGGTTGAGATTCCTATGTCATGTAGCTTTAAATCGTTAATGAATTTAATTTGAATTCATTCAATTTTGAACGTGTAAGATAACCTTATTTTTTTTTTTAAATTGTTTCAATT
Source organism: Culex quinquefasciatus (assembly GCF_015732765.1). Lineage (NCBI taxonomy): Eukaryota > Metazoa > Arthropoda > Insecta > Diptera > Culicidae > Culex > Culex quinquefasciatus. The sequence goes on from NC_051861.1 coordinate 124,298,468, forward strand.
CAAGCTTTTTTTCAATTCATAGCTTAATTTTATTAATTTTTCCAAGTGTGAATAGAGTTTTCAAACAAGAAAAATACCATGAATTTGGATTGATGAAAACTATGTTTAACCCTCTACTGCCCAAATTTGTTTTTTTCGAAAAAAAAAATTTCTCATCTTCAGGAGGTTATTATGAGCAACTTTTGTTCTACGAAAAACTTTTGTTTCTCTTGTTTTATGTTTTTCTTGTTTAATTTTTAGTATTTCAGTTTGCATTAATCTTGTTTAGTTTATGTTTGTTTTTGGTAGTATTTGGCCTATTCTACCACCTCCTTTCATTACATTTTCCCCTATCAAATTTTTTCATGTTTTTAGTCACTTTTCAATTTTTTGCTTGTTTTTCACATTTTCTGCTATAAAATGGCACCATTATCATTTAAATTGTAACATAATGCGTAGAAGCATAGTCTGGGACACTAGAAAAATTACTGCATACTTCTTTTTACTTAAAATAGATGAAATGTTAGTAAAAAAAACAGCCAAAGTTGACCCCAAAAAAATTACATTTTTAAAAACTTTGGCAAAGTCACATGAAACAAGTTAAACTTCCAACCCATAAATTTTCTAAAATTTTAAGAGTTCTTCTTTCCAATGCTATTTGGGTAATTCTCCGCCAACTCACACAGCAGTTGCCCCGACCCCTCTTCGATTTGCGTGAAACTTTGTCCTAAGGGGTAACTTTTGTCCCTGATCACGAATTCGAGGTCCGTTTTTTGATATCTCGTGACGGAAGGGCGGTACGACCCCTTCCATTTTTGAACATGTGAAAAAAGAGGTGTTTTTCAATAATTTGCAGCCTGAAACGGTGATGAGATAGAAATTTGGTGTCAAAGGGACTTTTATGTAAAATTAGACGCCCGATTTGATGGCGTACTCAAATTCGAAAAAACGTATTTTCATCGAAAAAACACTAAAAAGTTTTAAAAATTCTCCCATTTTCCGTTACTCGACTGTAAAAATTTTGGAACATGTCATTTTATGGGAAATTTAATGTACTTTTCGAATCTACATTGTCCCAGAAGGGTCATTTTTCATCTAGAACAAAATTTTTCATTTTAAAATTTCGTGTTTTCTAACTTTGCAGGGTTATTTTTAGAGTGTAACAATGTTCTACAAAGTTGTAGAGCAGACAATTACAAAATTTTGATATATAGACATAAGGGGTTTGCTAATAAACATCACGAGTTATCGCGATTCTACGAAAAAAAGTTTTGAAAAAGTTGGTCGTCATCGATCATGGCCGTTCATGGTCACCCGCGACAGACACGGACGACGAAACAAAGAGAAACGCAAAAGTAACTTTTTCAAAACTTTTTTCGTAAAATCGCGATAACTCGTGATGTTTATTAGCAAACCCCTTGTCTATATATCAAAATTTTGTAATTGTCTGCTCTACAACTTTGTAGAACATTGTTACACTCTAAAAAATAACAAAGTTAGAAAAACACGAAATTTTAAAATGAAAAATTTTGTTCTAAATGAAAAATGACCCTTCTGGGACAATGTAGATTCGAAAAGTACATTAAATTTCCCATAAAATGACATGTTCCAAAATTTTACAGTCGAGTAACGGAAAATGGGAGAATTAAAACTTTTAGTGTTTTCGATGAAAATACGTTTTCAATTCTGAGTACGCCATCAAATCGGGCGTCTAATTTTACATAAAAGTCGACACAAATTTCTATCTCATCACCGTTTCAGGCTGCAAATTATTGAAAAACACCTTATTTTCGCATGTTCAAAAATGGAAGGGGTCGTACCCCTCCGTCACGAGATATCAAAAAACCTCCGGATCAGGTTCAAAAGTTACCCCTTAGGACAAAGTTTCACGCAAATCGAAGAGGGGTCGGGGCAACTTTTCCCGATTTCGTGTGAGTTGGTAGAGAATTACCCATTTAAAGATCAAAAATTTAATGAAAAATGATTTTTGGCGATTTTTTAAATCCAAGCCCGTTTAAAGGCGGGGTTGGGTTGCAGAGGGTTAATAGCGAAAACAAAACTTAACAGACGAGGTGTTTCTTTTAATTCTCCTTTAAGGTTTTTTTTCTATCCTGTCTGGACCTAATATCGGAATTAAAAGAAACACTTCGTTTATTAAATACAGTCCAGTCTCGATAATCCGAAGGCCCCTGCAAAAATTCACTTCGGATAATCGAATCACGACGAAAATATGTTTTTCTATGTCTTATTTTTTATTGTCAAGCTTTAGTAAATCCAAGATGGCGGTAACGAAATTCTGAAAAAAATAATTTGGTAATTTTTAAGGCTATCAACCATTCAAATTTATCTAAAACGGGGTCGTAGAACTCAAATTTGATATTAAAAATAAGAAAACGAAAAAAAAAACAACAAAAAATTTTTGTTCGTGATTCGATTATACGAAGTCCCATACATACAAACCTTCGGATAACCGAACTTCGGATAATCGAAACATCGGATAATAGAGGCCAAATCGAGGCTTCGGATAATCGAATATGGACTGTATTTTCAGTTCTACATTTTGCTTAAACATACAACCAAAAAAAAATTCAGGTCGATTTAAAATTGATGAACAAATGTTACTTTTCCAATAACATTCAAGATTTTATATTTAAAACAGGCTTTTTGATCTCTTGCAAAATTGTTTATGCTTGAGGAAATAAAATTTTGAAAATAATAAATTAAAAAACTATTAAATCCACAACGTTTGATTAGAGACCGTTAAATTTTTCAGTAATGTTGAATGTTAGACCCATCTGAATTTAAAAAATATTTTTCTCAAAGATATCGGAAAATTTCACGAGTGTTTCATTTTTTATGTTTGACCATTAGTTGCTGAGAAATCTACATTAAAAAATGGAGCGTTGTTTGAGTGAGGCTTAGAAAACTTACATTTTCCTGTTTTTTTTTTCTTCTTTTTTTCTTCAAGCCGCTGTATCTCAGTAAACAGAGATCCAATCGTCAATGTCTCTTTAACAATTTTAAAGCAAATTTTCTGAACAAAAAAAAAACAATAAAAAACGGGGCGCTTTGTCAAAAAAATGTAAAGTACTTTTCGATTACAAATTCAATTTTACATTAAAAAAACAGGTCTCATAAATTTTATGCATGAAATTTCGATTTTTTTCCAAAAATCAAATTGTTTTCAAAAATTCATAACTCGGCAGCAGAATTTTTAACCATATTTCTCTATGGCTCAAAAGTTGCGGCATTTTGACCCCTGAAACATATGAAAAAAATCGAAAATTAAAAGATATGGATTTTCAGAAATTGAGTTTTTGTAAAAAAAAAGTTATTTAAAAAATCGAAAAAAAAATCGTGTACCTATTTTTTCTCAATAGTCTTCAACAATACCTACAACTTTGCCGAAGACACCCAATTGATCAGAAAATTTATTTGAAAATATACAGATTTTCGAATATTTACATACAATTTTGGAATGGACAGCTGCCAAAATTGTATGAAGACTTGTATGGGTAAACCAATGTCACAAAATAGCTTCTTTGGTCAAAGGGAAGGCCCCGATAAAGTTTGGGCCTAAATCAACCGATATCGTAGAGAATTGCTCAGTATCTATTACTTGATATCTACTGAAAACGCTAATTTCGAAGCTAAATTGAATGTTAAATTATTGATATATCAACATTAGGGGCAATCCATAAACCACGTGGACTTTAATCACAATTCTAGTCAGGTAACACATTTTTTAAACATTTGCAAAGATCTTTGCAGTTCTATATTTCAAGACTCTTAAAATATGCCTCGACAATAAAAAAATGGTTTAAAATTAATTGTGACAAATTTTTGGTGTTTAATCATTTCATTCATTTAATCAAACGCATCAATCAATTATTATTAGAGTCATCTGGGTGTGAACTTTTGCACTGCACTAAATGTGTGCGCGTGTAGAGCTGTAAGAAACTTTAAAACACGTGTAAATTGGCTGTGGTGAATACAACATCACCGCGGTGAGTTTTTTTTTTTTTTTTAATTCAAAGTGACCGTTAAATTGTTGATTGATTTGTCCGCGGAGAGATATTTGTAACTCTGAAACGAAATCCTAGTGATATTTAATTTGGGACTAAAGCAGCTAAATATTGCAAGAGAGTATTATCCGCGTACCACCAAACCGAAGTGCGCAACACTTCTGTTGCGCGAAAAAATCTGTTGCGCCGAACAAAAATGCTGTGGTTTGTCGTTAGCGTGTACATCAGCCTGTGGCGCAACAGCTTTGACAGGTTGCGCCCGTAATTTGATTTTTGTCTGCTTTCACAATATGCTGGTTCTAGAGCTTCAAGCAACTGTCAAAATCACCTCGACGAGTTTCTGTTCATTCAAATCAACGTTAATTTTCACTTCGGTCTAATTCCAGGTTTCAAATCTCATAATTGCGAGACAATCTCACAATTTCCGCCTTCAATGTCTAAAATTTTCACCCACCGACGAGTGAAAAAAAAAAAACATTTCTCAAAAAACAACACACACTCCCATCACCAGAGGAAGAGCTCAAACGCACCTCATAAGCTCATAATGTGTAATACGTTTACCTTTTGTCCCACTCTCGTTTTGGCCGGGATTAACTTTTATCAATCCCATCAGATCTAGGCCTCGGCCCCGGCCATTGATATGTGATATTTATTAGCCCCTGTGCCAGATCAAAACTTTCCAAGTTTTTTCTCTTCTTTTTTTTTTTGTTGCTTTTTTGCACCCACGTCCCACGCCAGGTTCATTCATAGGTTTTCAGCGAATAATTTGGAAGGGCGAAGAGGGAGAGAGGGAGGGCTAGTTACAGCTTTTTATACACGTAATTTTTATCCTGATCCTGATCGGTAAAATGATATATTTCCACTTTTTCACTAATTCTTTCATTCCGTTCCGCTACCGGTCGCTTTTGTCGTTACTGGATCCGCCGAGTTTTGAATGACGACAGGGCACCGTAAGATGGCGCGATTTTGAGTGGATGCGCCGCGATGTATGCAAACTTGCTTGGGTAAGCAGTGTACGCGCCTAAAATGATGCAATTTTACAGATCGTCTTTCTAAAGACATGAAATGATGATAAATTTGACACCATTTTACGGTAAAAGTGATCCAATCCAAAACCATTGCAACCTGGGCAAACCACTCCAGGTTTTTTTTTCAACTTTTTTCAAAAAACCGGTAGAAGGACAGTGTGCAGTAAAAAAAAGGTCCAGCAAAACTCGGCCAATTTTGCTGTTGTTGTTTTTATTTGGAGTTCAGTTTCGCCCTCTCTCTCTCTCCATGTTGTTGATATCGTTTTGCAAAATAAATACCCAACATTACGAGGGCTGCTTCACGCCCAACATTCTTTGGCCGAGTGTGTTTTTTTCCGCACACACACCCACCCCCTCGATTCCATACAAAATGTTTGAAGGATTTTTTTTTCTGCGTTCGACCTCAACGCCCAACGCTCGATCTCGGCCGGGGTCTAGATTTCAAAGGATTGATAACGAACGGTGCGAGAGGACAAAGCGAAATTTGTTGATGGAAATGGGAGCTGAGATTTTCAGGGTAATTCATCTCGATTGGGTGTGTTACCTAGGAAGGGACAAAGTGGAGAAATTTTTAACTTTGTTGAACAAGATTGGTGATTACGATTCCTAAAAATATTTACTTAATTTTAAGTTTTTGGTTAAATTATTAATATTATTTAATGAACATTTCCACAAAGTGAAATTTCTGCCCATTACAATTAAGAGGCAGTATTTGTAGATTCTGCTCGGTTTGTTCTAGAGGTCGTATCGAGGTGCTCCGATTTGGATGAAACTTTCAGGGTTTGTTTGTCTATACATGAGATGAACTCTATCAAATATGAGCCCTCTACGACAAAGGGAAGTGGGTTAAAACGGGCATTGATGTTTGAGGTCCAAAACACATGAAAAATCTTAAAATTGCTCGCATTTCCGTAATACTTCATCAATTCCAACTCTCTTAGATGCATTCGAAAGGTATTTTGAAGTTCTTCAAATTGTGCTAAAGACATCCAGGACTGGTTTGACTTTTTCTCATAGCTTTTGAAAATTACTGTTAAAAATGGATTTTTTTAAAACCTAAATAACTTTTGGCAACAGCCTCCAACACCCATACTCCCATAGGTCAAAAGTTAGGAAATTTCATGGACTATAAGCCTACGGTATTAACTTTTTGGCCAATCGCAGTTTTTCTCATAGTTTTACGATTTTTCTAGAACAAACATTTTATAACATTAGTTTTTGCCCTGTAGGCCAAGAAGACGGCACTTTTTGGTCTCAATTTTGTCATATTCGGAATCCTCGGACAATTTTACGTAAGTTAGAAGTATTGAAGTTGTAATTTAGATTGAAAAAATAATTAAATAAAACATTTTTGAAAAAAGAAATAGATCTTATTTACCCTATGATCAATACGTCAAATGCTGTATCAAGTAGGCGAAAACTTGTTTTACCCCTAATCCGACAAAATGCTAAACAATATTTTAATTAATTCTAAATGGCATTTTTTCCAATCAAATTCATGTAAATGTAAATGTAAAATTTTCTGAGGATTCCGAATATGACAAAATTGAAACCAAAAAGTGCCGCTATGGAGGCCTACAGGGCAAAAACTAACGTTGTTAAATGTTTGTTCTAGAAAAATCGTAAAACTATGAGAAAAACTGCGATTGGCCAAAAAGTTAATACCGTAGGCTTATAGTCCATGAAATTCCCTAACTTATGACCTATGGGAGTATGGGTGTTGGAGGCTGTTGCCAAAAGTTATGAAGGTTTTAAAAAAATCCATTTTTAACAGCAATTTGCAAAAGCTATGAGAAAAAGTGAAACCAATCCTGGATGTCTATAACACATTTTGAAGGGCTTCAAAAGTCCATTCGAATGCATCTAAGAGAGTTGGAATTGATGAAGTTTTACGGAAATGAGAGTAATTTTATGATTTTTCATGTTTTTTGGACCTCAAACTTCAATACCCGTTTTACCCCACTTCCCTTTGTCGTAGAGGGCTCACATTTGGCATGAGATTATCTCATGTATAGACAAACAAACCCTGAAAGTTTCATCTAAATCGAAGCACCTCGATACGACCTGTTTCACATCGGTGAAAAACTCGCTCTTAAAGAGCAAAAGCAAAAAAACGGGGTCTCAAAAAGCACGTTCTCCTTGATTTTTTCAAAAGCATTTAGACATGGGAATTGTCTTTCTCAAAAATTTGTATGGAGAATTAGGGCGATTCGTCGCACAAAAATGCTCACCCCTAATGCATACACCCACTGTAACAGCAAGTAAAATTTTTTGTTTGTAAATAAACATTGGCCTATTCACATTGTCTTGCTTGAGTTCGCTAGAAATTCAGGAGGAAATCCGCCAGATGGCTGATGAAAGTCCCCAGACACACACCCGAAACAAGCAGAGCAGAAATTCCCACTCAGCGCGTTCCGTTTGAATTCCGTTTAGAATTCCGCTTGAGCGAAAAAAGTTCGATTCGAATTCTAAACAGTGTTCGTTTTAGATTCTAAACCGCATTCCGTTCCAAACGCAACAACCGGTTCCGTTTGAGTTTTCGCCGCAAATCGGTTCAAGCGGAATTTAAACGGAATCGAAACGGAATGGACGGGTTGCTTTTGACAGCTGCTTCTTCTTCTTCTTTTTTCATTCAGGTTTTCTTTTTTTGTTGTGGTTGGACCAAAATTCAACCAAAAATAATTATTTAACTCTTTATTTTCATTTACAGCTGATTTTATTTGATTTAAATATAATTATTCGTAAAATCAAACGCTTCCCAACCCCGGCTCCCCCTTTGTTTTTATTTTTTAAGATTAACAGTAAACATATTGCTTTATAATAGATTGCGATTCAGTACACTCCGTTTCCCCTGTATCGATCGGAACTTCTTCATCGTTGGATTCCAGGACCGTGAACCTTGACCTTTGTGTACCGGTGGTGCTAGCGCCACTGCTCTACCCGGAGGACTCTCCGACAGCGACGAAATAATCTTAGCAACATCCTGCGCTGATATCTTCCGGCCACCAACCTTCAGCATGTGGTTCCTGCAGTCCTCGAGCGAGGCCGTAAACGTGTAGCCGATCTCCACGACCAGACTGCCCCAGGCAGTGTCTATTACGGACGACCGCAGCAGTGACTGGGAGTTGACTCTGACCGCTTCGACCGAAACCGGTACACCGGTACACGCTCGCGGGGAAAGTCCCGACACAGCTGCTGCACAAAGCGCGCTTACGTCGAGTCGGCGAGTCCGAATTCCGGGGTGACGTCGTTGAGACTTCCCTCCTGGCTGGATTGGCTTGGTTCTGCAAAAGAAAGCCGACTCACGGCGAAGGACGCTCTCGTGAATCTAAAAAAGAAAGAAAACTCCAGATTAATCCAGTCCAACTTCAACATAGTAGAATCTTGCGATGCCTGCCGGGCCGGCAAAATTTTCAAAAAGCGAACAAAGTACGTACTTGGCGTGCTTCTGGAAGAGGATTTCCTCGGGGGCAAACAAGGCCGCGGCACGGACTCCGGCGGCAGCCAAACCATTCAGCTTCGGGGTTTGGCTCGACACGTTCCACGATCGGAACGGGCTTCAGCTTCCCCAACGTGGCCAAACCCACCGAGGGCAGTAAGCCGGACGAAAAGGCTACCGCCGATGACGAGGACAAACCGTCCAAGATGAAGTTCACGACGGTCAAGGAAAAGGCAGCATCTTCTTCAAATTTTCTAGCACACACTTTGACATGTTTGACATTTGTCACACTCACACATTAAAAGAAAAACCGCTTCGGCGAAACGCGGCGAAATGTCACCGAAGTTCGGCCGTACACCAGTAGGTGTCGCTAATGTGCCAAATGGCTCAAACGGAATCGAAACGGAGTCCAACCGGAGATTCCGTTTAGAAAATTTCGAAACATTTTCGAAGCGGAATTCGAAGCGGAATGAACCCGTCATGCGGAAAACGGTTTGATTGCTTTTGTTTTTGATTGATTGATTGATTGATTGATTTGTTTTTATTTTTTACTTTGTAAATAAAAAGTTTTAAACCTTAGAAAACACTCAGGCATTTTTTCTGGTTGAATACTAATTCAACCAAAACAAGAAAAGAAAACCAGAATGAAAAAAGAAGAAGAAGAAGCAGCTGCCAAAAACAACCCGTCCATTCCGTTTCGATTCCGTTTGAATTCCGCTTAAACCGATTTGCGGCGAAAACTCAAACGGAACCGGTTGTTGCGTTTGAAACGGAATGCGGTTTAGAATCTAAAACGAACACTGTTTAGAATTCGAATCGAACTTTTTTCGCTCAAGCGGAATTCTAAACGGAATTCAAACGGAACGAGCTGAGTGGGTGGGAATGAAAACCTATCCAAGACACACTCCCTTGTTTGAAAGTGTTCTAAAGCAGGGGTGACTAAAGTCTACCTTTTTTGTTAATCAAGAAAATATTCAGAAACATAATATGACACATTCCGCCGTGACGTTGCAACGCTTTGACTTTTCTTTTTTCAGTATTTCGGCTGTAACTCAAAAATTACATTGAAAAGGTATATATGTTATTACAGATTCGGAAAGTACATTAAATTTCCTATAAGAAACAATGATGAAACATTATTTTAAGCGAATATTCTATTTTTGAGAGAGGGATATGTAGCGTGACGTTGCAACGCGTGACTTTTTCTCAATCCTAACCCAATTCTTGTTTCGCCATTAACTCTGATCTGTTAAACGGCAAATTTGGAGTTCTTCTTCCATTTTTAGTGTAAAATTGGCAAACAAATCGAATGCAGTCATTAGTTTTTCGAAAAAATCAAACCTCGATTTTTGAAGACCGCTTACATTTCGTGACGTTGCAACGCTCTGTTTTTGAAAACAGGGTTTTTCGTTGCGTTGCAACGTCACGAAATTATAGTTTCAAAATAAATCATAGTTTTTGTTAGGCTGAACAACTGTAGGTTAAGATTTGATTATAAGACATTAATAGACAGTACAAGAACATGTGAATTGATTGGCCTGCCCATGTTAGACCCCCCCCCCCCCCCTCCCCATATTCTGCTTTCACAGTTGCAGTACGATTTACGAAATTTTCCAAAGGGTTTTCAAAATGTTTTTTTTTGTATTATTCCATTATCACGAAGGAAACCCCCCCCCCTCTCCCGTCCTCTATCTATGTAACGGGACGTCCATGCATTACGTAACGGCGTAATATCAAGGGGGAGGGAGTAGGGTTCGAGGATTTATACAAAAAAAGTGTATCGGAAATGTATTTCCAGGGGTTGGGGGGGGGGTCTAAAAATATAAATGTGTTGGTACGTAATGCAAGAACGCTCCCTTAATATTTTAATGGTTTTGGGCAACTTACAAAACACGTGGAAGTTTTAGAAGGGAGGTGAGGAGCTTCAATTTTTCAGGAGGGCTTATTTTGAATTTATAAATAAAGTGCCCATATCGTTTGTTCATGGCCCCTAAGGGGTGATCTGCAAACAACGTAACTTATTTTGTTGACTTTTGTGCTTTTTATATTAAATTTGAGGAAATAATATAACTGTTTAACTGCGCAACATAACATTTTTAATTGTGAACAACAAAACGTTGCATACAACTTATTTAAGTAAGGGTTCGTCCAACAACAGAGTGACAAGTTTGTGAAAAAAAAAAAACAATCGAATCACGTGATTTTTATTGTTTAATGAATTTCATTGTAATTTGACATACATAAGGGTGTGGGATGAAAAAAATCATTGCGTTGTATTAGAATGAACCCTCACGTAAATCAGTTTATCATAAAGGGGCCATCCAGTAACCACGTGATTACTTTTTTGAAAGTTTTAGAATTTTTCCCCCTTGTGAACCTCGGTGTATTTTGATTTGTTCAACAAGTTTCATAAAATACTTTTTTTTCGAGTTGCATCAAACTTAAATGACGGAATTTGTGAATGGCCCATGTTCAATTCTTCTGTAAATATGCTCGGAAACATTATATAACAAATATATAATATTTAGTACCCTTTTATCTTCAACAACCAACTACGCATACACCTTTTTTGCCATGTGACCAATATGATTTAAAATTTCGTGACGTTGCAACGCAAACTTAAACCTGTTGTAACTTTGGATCTAGACAACCAATTAAGTCGTTCTAGATTGCATTTGAAAGCTCTTTCCAAGTACAAAGAGCATCCGAAATATCAAAATGATTGAATGTTTAGTTTTTTGTTGACATAAACAAATGTCCCTTTTTCGTGACGTTGCAACGCAATAAAATGGTAAACTTACACTAGTTTGAAAAAATACTTAACTTAAGATAAACTGCAAACCCATGACATTTCCGTTTAGTACAATTAAAAACCTACAAAATGCAATCAAAAGAATATTTTTTGGATTTTATTTCGCTGAAAACCAGGAGTTTTTAGAAAAATGTTTTAAAACGATGATTTTATCACGAATTGATGCATAACCTAACCAACTTGTACAAAATGATATTCAAATGATCAATTAATGAAAACCATGATTTTTGAAGCTTCAAGTAGTCTAGAATCGAGGAAAAATATCCAAATAGCTCATACACACTTTTCAAAATTTCATCCTAAGGTGTACATTGCCGGAGAATGTGTCAAATTTTTTTTTTTATAAATATTTTTTCACATTTGCCCCGCAATCAAAATATTGGGCACCCCTGTTCTAAAGTGTTCGAAAACCTAGTCGAGACAAGCACCACTTCTACCCAGTGAGAATTTTAGCTCGAGCTTCGAGTCGAATAAGGCTAGATCTCGAGCTTTTTTTGCGTATTAGAGGGTGACGATTCTCAAGATATTCTGTTTAACGCAGCCCTCTGTCACGACGGCCATGTTTATGAAACCTAAATATTCGACGCGAACATGAAAACAACAAACAAGATGAAGAACGCATTTGCTGTCAAAACTTGAAAATAAACAAACCGCGTGGTAAACAAAGGTATAATTTCATAATGTTGAAATGATTTCCATGAAAAAATAACGACACGGGATGGATTTCCAAACACCAGTTCGCGAAGGACCCTACCCGCCAGAGACTATGGATAAATGCCCCGCGAAGTAGCGATGAAGACGGTTTTGCAAGTTCAAAGTTCAGATTTATTTGGACCACTTCGCGATGAACTTCTTGTGAGTCCACAAAAGGTCGGATCCTACACAAGCACGCGATTCCTTCGATTCCCTGTGCGAGTCGACAGCGGGAGTGGGCCAATCCTCGGAGAATGTTATCGAAGGATGCTCGGAAAGAACAGCTCCGCCACAATCACCGGAATCACGGATGTTCCTGCACTTGGTCGGTTACTCCCTGCCGGAGATTGCAGCGAGTTGTTCGGAAGAATCAACAGCGGGACTTGGCCAGTCCCCGGTCCAGTACTACCCAGCAAATCTTACCGGTCAATCGACAGCAACAGTTTTCATCTTTTTTCGTAGCTGATTTGCACACACAAAAAGTGATGTTTCTTGAAGATTTGGTGTAAACAAACAGACAACACCAATACTGCTACACTCACAGAGCCCACGCAGTAGTATTAGTGAAGAGCCCACGATAAACAACGTGGGCTCGTCACTAATACTACTACGTGGGCTCTTCGAGGTTTTGGTGACTGTCAAACGTTCTAGCCATTTACAGTGGTGCCAGAGGGTTGGTTTAACGGGAATCGAGAGTTGAATTTTGCCGTTTCCCGGGATTTGCCGGAACCCGGGAGTTTTAGTTTTTTACAAAAAGAAAATTTTTAAAAAAAATCTAGATTTTTTAGACACAATTTTAGTTTTACATAAAAAATATCAATTACTTTGTGGAATATTTGGAATACTTGTTGAAAAAGCTTCTCAAAGCTGCTAGTAAAAGTTTAATTCAATGATTTGGTGGATTGTCAGTGAATTATTTTGTTGTTCGATTCTAAGTTCTCACTGGATTATTTTTCCTGAGTTTAAAGTGTCTGTGTCATCTTTTTATTTGTTTTTGTTTGAATATTTGCAAGATTGGGATTTTAGCTATGAGACAAATAAGGATTCCAAGCAACATCTAAAACTTTTTTAAAATTCAGACAAGATATTTATGATTGTCCAATCACAATCCATGATTTCTCAGCTCAAAACATAAAAAAGTTGTTTTTTTTTCGTTCTCAATTTAATTAATGTAAAGGAATTAGTATACATACAAGGAAAATTGAACTGAATACTTCCAATTGCCAATATTACGTTCCCAAAAATTATAAATATGCCAGAGTTTTACTAAAATAACAAAAGTTAGTTGCCTCCAAATTTTTAAATAATATTGAACAAGAGATCAATATCTAAGTGGTGACTGCTGTTTTTTTTATGGTCGTGTCATAAATTACAAATATTGGGATTTTTTACAAGTTTAATTGGGTCCTAAAATGAAGCTTAGATTGCTGATATTATTGTTTACAGCGATAAAGCTTATTTTTCTGAGTACAATGACCCTTTGTACGAGCACAAAGAGTTTAAAATGGATTTTTAAATCAATTTTGAAAAATTAACCTCGCGGTCCTTCTTGACAGAAAAGCTCCTACTTGACAGCTCGTTCCAAGGGGACCATAGTTGATCCATCGAAAAAATGTTGTCTTGTCAAAAAAAATTTTTGCATTAAAATGAAAAAAAGTGATCAGAAATGGTTTTTAATCGTGTTTTTTACCGTTGTACATAAAAATTGACATAGGACTTTAGTACCCAATTTAAGAGCGAGTCCACGAACAGGGCATACCCCTTTGTATGGGACGACGTTTGGACCTCACCAATCTTCCTGAAATTTTCAGGGGTTGTTTGTACATATAAAACGGGAAGTGGGGCAAATCGGGACATAAAGTTTGAAGGTTCAAAAATGTCAAAAATCTTAAAAAGACAATAACTTAGGCAAAATTCAATTAAATTTCAAAACTCAAAATGCATCTGAAAGGGCTTTAAAAATGCAACAAAATGCAGGGATATGCATCCCAATTGGTGAAAAAATAGCATAATTTTCAAACTAAAATAAAAAAGTGTTCCATTCAGATATTAACTCGGTTCGACCTGGAGCTTGTAGGGGACATCTGGGACTACCATCTGAGACAGAGAACGCTTTGGGTAAGGCAGTTTAACATATTAAATAGACGCTTTTATTTTGTGAATTTTTTTATTGTAAATTTTTGCTTGGGGTCCCCTTAGATCAAATTTTCCGGTGATAATTTCATCATATTCGTGTTCTTGAGACAATTTCACAATAGAAACATGCATAAAAAGGTTCATTTTCATACATTTTAACCCTTTAAAAAATGAAAGTAAAAAAAAATTAAGAAGCTGATATTTTTCTGATGTTATCAAGTATCCTTGGAAACGAACTTGACTTTCAATAAATGTGAATCGAAGATATATCACAAATTAAAGCTTAATTTTAGGAGCAAAATATCAACTTTCTATGATTTTTTTTAACAAATCGACGTCAACATTTCAAAAAGCATCATGTACAAACCATGCTTTTTAAGAAAAACGCATTTGAATGTTTAGCATCTTTTTTCAATTCCCATTTTAATATAAAAGCAAAATAAGAGGTTCTAATGATAACAAACGATGAAAAACGTTGCTTTTATTGATACTTGATCATCCAAATTCAATAAAACATTATTTCCGTAATTTTATTTGAGAAAAACAAACATAACTTCTTTTGAAATCACCAACGTCTATATCACCCTGCTGTCATTGAGGGGGACGCTTTTTTATGATTCGGTTTTCTTCGCCGAATGTACATGGCGCTTAGTTCATGTTGTTTTTTTTTCGTCACGAGGTTCATGTAGTCTTTTGTTTGACAGGTTGACAAGGCTATATAAACAGGGACTGCTGATGGCAGAGATTTTGTTTATGTTACTTTATTTAAAATCATGATTAAACAGACTTTACTGAAGTAACTTTTGCTCATTTTTGGTGGAGAGGTAGCTTATTAGGAGTACTTTCAGAATATGCAAAAACCCAGAAAGTGTCAAAATGTACATGATGCCTTTTGAAATGTTACCGTCGAAATGCCGATCTGTAAACTGTTTCGAATATGAGGGATGACTGTACTCGATTAAATGCTTGGTCTGTGCGATCTATCAAAAAAAATCTGTACTTGTGACAAGCCTGCCTGGCACCACTGCCTTCAACAAAGCTTTCGCGACCTGTCAAACTCAACGTTTGTCTGTGTTGGTGAAGCTTTGATGGCGCGCCAGAAACAGGAACCAACACGACTGCGTCGCGCCGCGATCAGGGTTGCCACAAATACAGATTTATCTGTATTTTACAGATTTTTGAGGTGATGAGGTCATACAGAATCTGTATATAAAGAAATACAGATTTTAAGAAAAACATATATAAAAAAAAAACATTTATATCTGTATATAAAGAAATACAGATTTTAAGAAAAACATACAGATATACAGATTTTCCAGATTTTTTATAAAAATCAAATAATTTTAATTCTTTAAATATTTTTTTTTTCAATTGCTGGATGAGCCCAAACATTAAATTTTAGATTGTATAACATTTTTATGCATTAAAAAACAATTAAGAATATTTTGTTTTTTGAAAAATGTATAAAAATGTCAATACAGATTCCAAATACAGATTTTCGTCCCCCTGATACAGATATATAGATTTTTGACCCTCAAAAATACAGAATCAAATGTGGCAACCCTGGCCGCGATCCAAGCAATCATTGAGTAAAGTGAACTCTGTGTCAGTGGACGTGCCCGAACTTTTGCTCGTCGTCTTGGATTAGTAAGCTTCAAAGAGGAGGTAAGTTTGTGTGATTAGTGGGCTGTGTGGGGGGAAGGGTTTAGAAATTTTCGGGAAAAACAGTGCAAAATTTGTTACTTTTTTGGGAGAAAGTGTGAAATTGCGTGAGATTTCGGTAAAGTGCACGGAAATATTGTGTTTTTGTGGTGAAAAGTGTCTGGTGAGCTGCCAGCACAAATTTTGATCTGTGCTCCATCGAATTCTCCCGACATTCGTTGCGACGCCATTTTGTAGCATTGTTTTCTGGCCTCTCTATTTTTCTTGGGTTTGCGCGGCTGACGTTTCGCGGCCTCAAATTCGCGCAAAAATCGCAGCAATCGCGAAATTTCCTGTAAACAATCGCATTTGGGAATGTTTGTTTTGATTTTGAGACTTTTTCCCGAAATTTGACGATTTTCAAAAACCGTAAGTGCTCGCGTGGACTTGCTACAAAGAATCTTAACTTTTTTTCAGTAGAGTCTTTGGAAAACGGGGCGAAGGCCGAGCCACACTGCGCGCACACACACACACACCGACTGACTTCCCCTTCTTCTTTTTCCCCCTTTCCCTCTCTTGATGTTTGTGCTGCTCATCAGTCAGTGCCTGCTTTGGTTGCGCCTTTTTCAATTTCAATCACCAAATCGGCTTGCAAGTGAGTGAGTGACTAATGTCACCCTGTTTTGTCTGGTGGGGGGAAATGTCTGGCTGTCTGTCGGACAGAATTTTTAATGATGATGAGAGTCGATTTTTCCCACGGGGCGGTTGTTCACCCGATTTTTGATTGAGGATTACATTTGTGGCGGGAAAATCGCGCCGCAGAGACACAGGTTATGTTTTGCAAGTGTTTGTGCAAGGAGGGAGGAAAAAATAATAATGGAAACAGGTTTATCGATTATTTTGTGTTTGGAGCTTGTTTTTTTAAGGGTTCGGGTTATCTTCTGGTGGAAGCTGTTTTGGGGATTATTGCGCGTGCGCGCAATGAGGGTTGTAATTTCGCTGGGGTCCAGAATTATTGTTAGAATAGGTGTTGTAAAACAAAATTGAATGTTCATAATTTTTTGCCTTAGCTATTTTGAACGGAATATTTCTGTACAATAGGGTCTTTAAGCCTTATGTAAATTTTATATACAACGGTAAAAAAACACGATTAAAAACCATTTCTGATCAATTTTTCCATTTTTATGGCAAAAAATAGACAAGACAACATCTTACGATG
Organism: Culex quinquefasciatus; assembly: GCF_015732765.1. Taxonomy (NCBI): domain Eukaryota; kingdom Metazoa; phylum Arthropoda; class Insecta; order Diptera; family Culicidae; genus Culex; species Culex quinquefasciatus. The sequence continues at coordinate 124,315,440 of NC_051861.1, forward strand.
AATCCACTATGGTCCCCTTGGAACGAGCTGTCAAGTAGGATTCTTTCGGTCAAGATGGGCCGCGAAGTAATTTTTTTTAAATTGAATTAAAAATCAATTTTAAATCCTTTGCGGTCGAAAAATAAAAATAACGAGGAATGGCATTTTATCGAGACTTTGAATTTCGTATTTTTTTTTTTTTTTTGCTTAAATTTATTCATGCATTTACTGAGTAAAAGAAGTCATTTTGTATCGGTAGATTGTACACAAATCGGTATCGGTTTGTTGTCTTGATGGTCGCAACGCTTGCTCAGAGCGTATCCTAGATCATTTACCTTCCCAAAAACCGTCCAACTTCAAGCGAAACTTACTTGGGGACACCGTGGAGATTTTCCCATGCCCTCTTAAGAAAGTGGAGCAATCCCTTTTCTTGGGCTTAGACAATCATTTCATTACATGGCGAAATCCAGTCTGCAATCCAATAAAATCACCGCCCCCTAGCGAAGCTGAGCGAAATCTTTATCGGATTGTTGTCTTGGGCAAAGTTTTAAATTACGATTAGGACTTTTCAGAAAAATGTAAGTATCCAGATTTTTATGCGAAGATGGCGTTAGGAATGGTGCACGCCCGCAATGTCAAAATCGCGCAGTGGTACCAACATTAGAAAAAAAATGTGCCATGGTACACTTTTTTGTAATGTTGATAACACTGCATAATTTGACAATTGGGTACTAAAGCCCTATGTCAATTTTTATGTACAACGGTAAAAAACACGATTAAAAACTATTTCTAATCACTTTTTTTCATTTTAACGCAAAATTTTTTTTTGACAAGACAACATTTTTTCGATGGATCTACTATGGTCCCCTTGTCAAGTAGGAGCTTTTCTGTCAAGAAGGACCGCGCGGTTAATTTTTCAAAATTGATTTAAAAATCCATTTTCAACTCTTTGTGGTCGTACAAAGGGTCATTGTACTCAGAAAAGTAAGCTTTATCGCTGTAAACAATAATATCAGCAATCTAAGCTTCATTTTAGGACCCAATTCGGGCGCCATCTTCGCTTAAAAATCTGGATATGGAAAAATAATCCCGATTTGACTTTTTATCACTAAAAGACGTATTACCAAAATAATTATTTTAAAAAATTGATATTATTTGATATGTTTTACAACAGTTGATTAAAAAAAGTGTTGTCTACCTGTCTAGTCTTAGTCTAGACTAGTTGACGAAACTTTTTGCGGTGCTGGCATTGGAATTTCATAACAAAATTAAAATATTTTTTTAAACGAGCCCAAACATGCAAAATATGATTATCAATGCAGAAAAATTAAGTTCAGATGTCTTTCAGTTAATTAGACTTGTAAAATTTTGTTCTGCCTCCTGGTTTTTCCAACCCCCCTTCAAATAAATAAATTAATAAATTTTTGAAAAATATTTGCAACGGCGTAAGTTACCGTACTCAAAATACCGTATTTTTTCGAAAATACTCAAATTTTGATAAATCTCAACAAAGATATCAAACGAAGCGAAATTATGTAAGCATTTTCACTTTATAATGTTTTTGCCTTCCTCACCTTACTGAGGAAAGGCTATAAAATCACTCGAAAACTGAACTTCTCAATTAGACCTCCTAGACCCACCTTCATGTATACCTATCGACTCAGAATCGAATTCTGAGCAAATGTCTGTGTGTGTGGTAGGATGTTGATCAAAAAATTGTCACTCGATTATCTCGACATTGGGTGAACCGATTTTGTCCGTTTTGGCGTCATTTGATCCGTTTTGGGGTCTCATAAGTCGGTATTAAAAATTATGCAGTTAATTTAAGTACTTCATAAGTTATGCTAAAAAAACGATTTTAGCATAAGTCCGGAAGATTTTAAAAAGGGTGGTTTTTATAAGAAAACCCGGCATAATATACATTTTCAGAAAGGTATTTAAAAGACCTTTCCAGCGTGTCCAAGACATTGAAGATCTGACAAATCTATTAAAAGTTATAAGCACTTAAGTGTTATTTACGCACTTTTTGCATTTTGGATAGCACCTTTTAAATGTGAGGAAGGCGCCAACCACCTAAGGGTGGATTAAATAAGGTTTTTTTTTGTAAGATACTCAAATTTTCACAAAATATCGTACTTTTCCAAAAATATCCTATTTTCCAAAAAAAAAACGCTTTTGCTTTTTTATTTTAGCTATTTTGAGAAATGCAAAAATTCCGTATTTTTTCGAAATTACGAAAATTTTGTCATTCGCCATATGGGTATCTAACAAAGTATAAAACGAAGCAAAATTTTGTAGAAATTTCCTTTTTATTTGAGTTTCTTTTGTAAAATACAAAAATTTTCACAAAATACTTTATTTTTAATGAAAAAAACGGTATGTTGAAAATATGTTTTTTTTTAATATGGAATTCAAGTATTTTAGTAAAGAATCTGTAATTAAGTGAAAAAACATGCAAAATTCCGCATTGTTGAATACCCACATTACATTTTTATAAAAAAATAAGTTTTAGATGCTAAATATTACGACGATAATTTTATCGATTAACAACTTTAAAAATTAGTTACCGGAGCTATTAAAAATAGTGATTTTTGGGAAAAAAATCTTAAATTTTGTCAAGCAAAATTTCAAAAACTATTTTAAAATGTTAAATCAATTTTGTACTTCAACATTAAATTACAATTTTATTTTTTTTTTATAAAGTGCATCGTATTAAAGTTATAGGATTTTCGGGTGAAATTTTTTGAAAAATGTTAGGTTTTTTGTATATTAAAAATACTTTTCCAAGGAAAAGCACCCCTGCAAATAATATTTGCGAAAAGCCGAGAAATATCCCACCGTCAGTGGGGGTGACTATGGGTCAAAAAACGATACGCCTCTCGTAATTTCTTAATAAAAAAAAAAACAATTTAAATAACATCGAAAATCTTTCAACGTTGATTTGTTCTTAGATAGTTTACTAACATTTTCTCAAAATGTGATGGATTATGATGAACACTACCTTAAATGCCAATAGTTTGAAAATTGACCCAATCTCACCCCTTAGAGGGGATGACATTGGGTCAAATGAAACTAAAATGATGCTCAAATACAAAGATATGGTGAAAACAAGTCATCCCACAGTGTTTCTTGTTCGAGGGAATTGTATTGCACGCTACAATGTTTGAAGTGGAGATTTTCAAATATTTGGGTAGTTTTCGAGCAATTCTAACAAAATTATTAGAAAAATAATTTTTCGAGAGGTCATTTTTGGCCAAAAACGTTCCCCAACTTTAGACAGCTGCCAAAATAACAGGATTTGTTCTAGGAACAAGAGTTTTCCAACGAAGTCATCTTAAGATGTCCCCTACACAACCCTTTTAACAGAATTCAGTTACATTGAGAAGAACCTGAGAAATGGTAAAATCCGTAAAAAATCACTTTGACCCAATCTTACCCCCAGACCCAATGTCACCCCCACTGACGGTATGTCCCGCATATAATTTTCATTATTTTCTTTTTTTTATTTTTTTAATGAATAAAAAACACTTTTGACTGGCGATAAGGGACCATCCAAAAACCACGTAGACACTATTTTGGTAATCTCAAACCTTAAGCACTTGAAAATTTCGACCTTTTTCTGTGATAAGTGACAGAACACTCCAATCGTCTTCACCACGACTTTTGACATTCTACTTTCGTTTGTTTCACTCACAAACAAATGAGTGCTACGCAAAGTCACTCACACAGTCATTGACTTCCCTCTATAGAAATACATTCGCTCAGAGAACGGTCGTTTGACATTCTACCGAGATTCCGACCATCTCTCCCATGATCGCATTCAGATGACTTCTGTCACCACGCCGCAAACACAATGGAAGAGAGAAACGAAAAACGAGAGAAAGGGTACGTTGTCCGTTCGTTTTTAAAACATTGGTCGGAACTTCTGCAGATGAAAGCAGGAATCCGAGGTAGGGTGTTTCCTCAGTCGTTCGCTGTGAGTTGTGGATTGCCTGCTTCTCTTCTGAAGGTTCGACGGGGTGGGAGTGCTTATTTATTTCTCGTCGTTCCATACCTTTAGTGACGCGATGGGAGCAAGGGCGTCTATAAGGAGTGCCCCTTACCTGCTACAAAATTTCCGGCGCTTTTTGTTATTGCAAATACTACCTTCGTTGTCGAAGATAAACGTTTTGAAGCGTTTTCTGGTTCTAACTTTTTTTGCACTGTAAAATTATATGCTAATTGCAACAAAAAGATTTAAACAAATTTTTCTGTCTCTTTTTTTTTAACAGTTAAAAACAAACAAAAACAACAACAGCAGCAGCAGCAATGGCCCGTACTAAGCAGACCGCCCGTAAGTCCACCGGAGGAAAGGCTCCGCGCAAGCAGCTGGCGACCAAGGCCGCCCGTAAGAGCGCCCCGTCCACCGGCGGCGTCAAGAAGCCCCATCGTTACCGCCCCGGTACGGTGGCGCTGCGTGAAATCCGTCGGTACCAGAAGTCGACGGAGCTGCTGATCCGCAAGTTGCCGTTCCAGCGGTTGGTGCGTGAAATCGCCCAGGACTTTAAGACCGATCTGCGCTTCCAGTCGGCCGCCATCGGTGCCCTCCAGGTACGGAAATGCCGGCGTGTGTCTTGAGGAATCGTGATTTTAACCATTTCTTTTGAAACTCCCTTGCAGGAAGCCAGCGAAGCCTACCTGGTCGGTCTGTTTGAAGACACCAACTTGTGCGCGATCCACGCCAAGCGCGTCACAATTATGCCCAAGGACATCCAGCTGGCCCGCCGTATCCGAGGCGAACGTGCTTAAGGTGGTTCCTTCCCCTCCCTCTTTATTTGTCTCCGCCCCTCCTTTTCCCCTCTTCACACGCAAGCATACATTATTAATATTATTATTATTATAATTTTACGACGCGATCAGCATCAAAAAGCAAGCCGAAACCATACAGATTTTCAAGAAAACATTTTTTGAAGCAACTCAACCCAACTCTTTGTTATTTTTCCCTTTCGATGGACTTGCAGTTCCAGAGCGAGCAAAATTTACTGATTCTCTAGGTTTAAAGAAAACAAAACAAAAAAAAATCTTAAGCAAGATGTGAAAGTATAAATTTATTCACAAACCACAGAAGAAAAAAATACAACACTAGATGTTTAAGGTAGCTGATAAGAGGGGCGTGCGAGCGCGTATTCGCACTGTGGCGCGACATTCCAGGACCTCGAAAGAGGTCCGAAGGAAGGTCTTCCTGTCCATCGGAACCCCGCAGCAGAACGATATCGCAACTCAAAAAATAACGCACGCATCCACCACGTACAGATTTGCTAAAACAAAATCGATGGAAAACGGATATGCAATTTATATTTTTTTTTTACAAAGTAAGAAATAAACGTAAATGTTTAGTTGTGTAGAGAAGATCTTTGCCGTTTTATTTTTTTTGTTTCTTCCTTTGTCAATGTATAATCAAAAATAGCGTTTAATTTAAAGGGAATTATTTAGGAGTCGAGTTTTATCTTAACTTCAAAGTTTTCACACAACACATCAGCAGTAATATCACGAATATGAGAACAAACATGTTTCGATTCCATTTCATCATAGCAAGTGAAGTAATAATAATTGGACAACAACAAAACAATCCACATTAGAAAAAGAAACGTGCAGTTGCACCCTCCACACACACTGTCTTGAATGGAACGGTATTACATACATACAAACAAAAAGTTCAATAAATCACACATACATCTAAATTTTAAAAAAGTGAAAAAAGAAAGCTTGTTTCATTAAAAAGTGATGACATTTCCAACAAAAAAAAAAAAAACATGGAGCCGATTTACAAACTAACCCGATTTGGAACCAAGGTGAATTGCTTCTCTGTCAAAGATTTTAACCAAGTTGAGCAATTCTCTGATATTGCGGTCAATCTATTTTTTTTGTATTTTTTAATCCGACTGAATTTTTTTTGGTGCCTTCGGTTTGCCCAAACAAGCCATTTTGCGTCATTAGTTTGTCCATATAATTTCCCATACAAATTTGGCAGCTGTCCATATAAAAATGATATAGGAAAATTCAAAAAATCTGTATCTTTTGAAGAAATTGGTGTCGATTTGGAAGTTCTAAAACAATGATACACGGTAATACAAATTTGATGATTTTTAATTTTACTTTTTGTCACTAAAACTTGATTTGCAAAAAAACACAATTTTTAATTATGTTACAGTCCAGACTCGATTATCCGAAAGCCTCGAAAAAATTTCTCTTGGGATTAATTTCTCTTCGGATAATCGAATCAGGAAAAAAAAATTGAACTGAAACTCAACGTTGATTTGGCTTGTTTCGAATAATTTCCAAAAAGTCAGTTAAAAACTCAAGGCAACCTTTGACAACAGCCAAAAATTTGTTTTGCGGCTGTCATACGGCCATTCTCCTGCGGTCTTATCAGGTTTGTAAGAATACCCATAATAACTTTCGAAAGAGTCAAAATGATTGAAAATATGACAAACGTGTCAAAAGTTGTCAGAAATTAGTTTTTTTATATACCTGACTTGCTTACTCAAAAGCATACTCATTCTCTTTGTTACTACAGGCCTCTTGAAACATCAATTTCCGTTACCACGCAGAGCCAAAGTCGAAAGCAGATATACAGAAGAACTGAATCTTCCAGCGAATACCAAAGCTATAATCGTAAAAACAGGAGCAGAAAAGCTTGAGGTTATGGAAAACCAGAAAGTGATAAGAATTCAAGATCTCTCCAAAACACTTATTAAAGTCTGTAAATGCCCGCTGTGTGGGACTCAATTGAACACCAACCGGTCGCGGTAGAGCTGTCGAATCGACCTGCGTCGAATGGAACGCGTAGAGCGGAGCAGGAGGAGGAAGACCGCGAGAATACGCCGCCGGTTGATCGCGACGCGACGCATATTGTGAACAAATTATTTAGCGGATCAAACTGTACCGAATCAAACATTAGCGAGTAATTGTCACACTATAAACCAACCTTTGTAAATGGTGCGTTCATTCTATTCTAAATTGCATTCAAAATCAACTTTAAAATAAGGCATCTGGCTTAATCCGAGAGAAAGATTAAACTATCGGTCAATTCTTGACTTTTTTTTGATAAGGTCCTATAAACAAATGTAAACATTGAGTGTATCCCTTTCACACCTTATGTCAAAGTCCATCGGAGTAAGCGGGATACACTCAATGTTTACATTTATTTATAGGACCTTATCAAAAAAAAGTCAAGAATTGTTAAATCTGACTTTACAGGCAATCCTGCTTCTAGGTACTTGAAGTTCACGTCCGTGTTAGGGAAGTGCTATTTTGGTGGCCAAAACATTTAACACCAAAAAGACAACAATACAATTTCAACACCTTTATTCCATCTCATCAAACAACGACGAAACCACCAGCACATTAATGCTGTTCCCCAGCACCCGATAGCACTGCTTATCCGTCGTCCCCTTGGGGAACCCAAACCCCTCCGGAAACGACATCAGTCGCGCGACCTCCTTCGGCGTAAAATACCGCACCTTCAAGCTGGCCCTCAACCGGTCCTGCTCCTCGACGTCCTCAGCCAGTCCAATCTGCGCATAAATCCGGTCAAATTCCTCCCTCGTCAGCGGACTGTACACCGAACCGGTCCCCTCGGCGTAGTGCGTGTACGCCTTGGTGAAGCACATCGAGTTGCGCGAGTCGGGCGTACAAATGTCCATGATGGCGAGCCGCTTCCGCAGCAGGTCCGGCTTGAGCAGGTATCGGCTGAGGTGGTCACCGTCGTCGGGTTCTACGATTTCGCTGATTGTATTTAGACTTTTAATGTGTTTGTTGTGGGGTTTGACGATGATTTCCTGGGTGGGTCCCTCAAACGGTGTTCTTTTTGCGACGCAGTAGTACCGATGCCGGGTGTTGGGTACTCCGTAATCGTGCGGGGACAGAATGAACTCCCGGAAGAAGAATCCGGCCGCGGTTAGGCGAGCCTTGTACTGCTCGCAAGCTTGTGAGCGTTCGAATCCCTTGACGTTCTCCAACAGGACGAATCGCACCTGTGGGATCTTGTCCAGCAGGTCGCACAGGTGCACGAACGGGTCCGCCCGTCGATCTTCCACGTCTTTGAAGTGGCCGTTTCGGGTGAACGGTTGACAGGGAGGGGACATCAGGATTACGTTGGCGCCCAGTTGGTCGATGCGTTCCGGGGTGAGACTGAGGATGTTGCTGTTACGGGCCGCGCCCGGGCCAAAGTTGTGGTTGTAGATGGTGTTGGCCACCGGGTTGATTTCCATTGCGGCTACCACGCGGAACGGTTTGCCGGAACCTGGTAGCGGGTTGGAGGTTAGTTGATGGAGTTTGGGTTGAGGCAAGGTACTTACGGCGAATGGCATAGTGCATGCCACCGATTCCGCTGAACAGCTCCAGGACGCGGTATTCCGAAGGATTTTGTTCATTCTGATCAAGCTGTTGAGGTTCCATGCTGGTTTGTTTTGATATTTGAAATCAGCCGGGTTTATGTTTACAGTCAGATCAACGTTCTGTAAAGAGAAGTGATGTGGTTGGACGTCTTTGTTAGTGTTGGTGTGATGTCATGTAAAAAAATATTTATGCGATGTGTTTTACAATAAGTTTCCCAAATATAGATGTATAAATATTTGTCAAACTTTTTGCAAATTTACCACGCTGTAATTGTTATAGCTGTTAATTGGTTTATTTTTGAACTTTTAATTCGATCAAAGGTTTTCTCATATATCTAATGTAGATTTTTGATCCGATAAAAATCAAGGAGTCAGTAGGACAGGTTGATTCTTCCAGAGCATAAATCTTGAAGTCAATAAGATTTGTAGTAGCGTTTATTGTCCTTGTACATACACGGGTATTTACTTTTCAACTCAAACAATAGCCCCTTTCTAATCATTACACAAACAAAAGCTGCCCAACGCCCAAATTACGATCATTCGACGGCACTCTAGGATTGCCGTCTACTTCTTATGGAGCCATGTTTGCCATCGAGAACGTCTGTACACTTTGCAACGTCGTACAGCGGCATTCTGATTTCGCAGAACCTTTCAATCGTTTAGTGACCCGTTCCGATAACCTTTCGCCGTTGAGTCAACATCGCCTTCGCCTTCAGAGATAGTTTCGCGCTCAGGGAATTTCTTTTCTGTTCCATCCAAGGGGCCGCACTCCTGCTACGATAAACTGCTTTATTTGTTTCCAATCGCTGAATTCGAAAAGAGTCTTGAACGGTAAGAACTTGCTAGCTGAAAAGAACGAAATTTAGTCACATTTTCAAGTAATTTTTTAAACGTAGTATGAGATAGCGAAACTTTGGAAGCTGCCACGCTTAGATGGCCGTAGCGAAGCCAACCCGGTCGTTGCCCATGTCGAACTCGGTGTAGTATTTGCCGATGAACACGTCACCCAGGATCCACAGCGGCCCGTTCGGCGGCGGGATGTCGATGCCCATGAAGCCGGACAGGCAGATCGTTTTGCCCATCTGTGCGATGCGCAGGATGTAGTCGGCGCCCTCCAGCTCGAACTCCTTGCCGCCGAGCACGAACTTGATTTTGGGCAGTTTCGGGATCAGCGAGCAGTCGACCATGTATTCACCGTTGATGATGGGCGTTCCGCCGATGGCCTTGTTGATGGCGGTCACTTCCGAGGTGGGGCCGGCGATCAGACTGGTGCCGGTGTCGGCGATGGCCTCGCAGCCGTTGTTGCAGAACTCGGTGTCGCCCACCTTGACCGAGTCCATCTTGAACTGCCAGTAGGCCTTACGGTCGACGGGGAGGTACGTGAAGTCACCGGTGTACTTGGCCGAGTCGGAGCCACCGAAGATGATTTCGCCTCCTTCGGCGGCGCTCGGGTCACGGTTCAGGTAGAACGAGAAGACGGGCGAATCGATCAGACCCTGGTTGTACATGTTGTAGAAGGGCGGGACGACTCCGTCGACGGAGATCGAGCTGTAGCCGAGTCCGAGGATGCCATCAAACTTGGCCGCCACAAAGACCAGTCCGGGTTCGTTGATGGCTTCGGCGAAGGTTTGCTTCTGGATGGCTACGCCGCCGACGGTGACGGTGTCCGTGGAAAGATATCCGGACAGGCTACCCGAACCGTACTGGATGGCAAAAGCGGTGCCGTTCTTCTCGAACGTCGACGACTTCTTGGCGTTGTACTTGTTGTGCATGAGGCAAGCGATGTTCGTGAAGGAGCATTGCTTCGACGGGACCCACAGGTTCGAGGAACCGGTGTCGAACACTACCTTGAAGCTCTGCGGCGGCGTTCCGATCGTGATGGCGCCAAAGTACTGAGCCTGCCGAAGGGGGAAATGTGTCTCAAAGGTTTAGCCAGGCATGACGAAGCTTTTTTTTTTGAGCTGGGAAAACTTACATCCATGTAGTTGGACAGCGGCTCGGGGGCCGGTCCGCCGTAGTTGCTGTACTTGAGGCGCAGTTGCTTGACCTCGGTGTCAACATTTCTGAAATGCGTCCGCGCCGAATCGGTCTTGTGCAGCTGAACTCTGAGGAAGAAGAGGCAGATTATTACTCACGAGAACAAAGAGAGATTTCAATTTCATTTGGCATATTTATCAATTGAGCAAACGTTATTTACAGGTTGCTGAGCTGCTATCAACGAGCTGACCGCTAGACGGTCGAATGACTCATTCTTGTTTAAGCTTTGTGCTCTACTTGCCATTCGTAATAATCGTTATGTTCGCAAATCAGATTAGAAATGTTTACAGAATGACCCAATTCTCATGCTACAATGTCAGCACAAAAATCAATATTTTGCTCATTTTCTCAATTCGATTGAAAATTTTATGATGCAATTTTGAGGAAAAACCCAAAATTGAACACCTTCCCCTAACTTTACTATCATGATTATTGTAGAGGAGAACACTTACCTAACCAAGTCGGCCTGGGCCACTGCGACCAGGGCGATCAGAGCAATCGCTGATTTAATTAGCATCGTGCCGGCTGCCGGTGCACGCTTCCGTCGGACTAGAATCCGATTCCTAGGACAGAAAAAAATGAAAAAAAAAATCACGTTATCACCCAAACTTAATTAGCAGTTCAACGGCCTTTGTTTTTTCGTAAACAAAAATAAAGTGAGACGCAGATAAACAAAATTTCGTCACACCAAACTACGTTTCCAAGAAAATATGAAGGATTAGAACACCATTTTGTTTCGTCCCGAAACATCTACCTGTTCAATCCCAAATCCTCAAACCAACAAAGAAAAGGACCTCTTACCTGCTTGTACTTGAAAGGATTCTTCGATTGAAAAGGGCCGGGGAGGACGAAAGCGAGAAAACGATGCACTTGCTTCAAGAAACCGCTCGAGAATGATCGGACGACCAAGACCAACGCAGAGATTGCTGCGATGAGTCGAGGAAAATTTTGTTTTTTGATGTTTTGAATGCGCTGTCAGGATGGGGGTACCCAAATTTGGGTTGAGTGGAAGCTTTCTCTTGGTTTGGTGACGTTCGTGATGTTTGGTTGAAAGCTTTGTGAATGCGATGGTTTGAGTCTGCGGTGTGGGGTGGAAATATATATTCCGAAAATGGCAAATAGAAACATGTCTAAAGGCTAGTATGCAGATCGGAAGGAAAGGGGTTAAGAAATAGCTTTACGAACAGCAGAACAAAGGAGAGGGAGCGATTTCTTGGGGCTTTTCTTCACCCTCTCTGACTTGCTTGCGCTGCCGCTGCTGCCCATTTGATTTTTTCCTTGACCGGTTCCTTCCGAAGTGCGTATACCGCTTAATTAGTTTTCAGTTTTCTGGCACTCTAAAATTTGTGAAATGCCATTTGACCAAAAACCTTTTATAAGTTATATTTTTAAATGTCAGGTAGGTTTTTTGTTCATTTGAATTTTGTTACAAAAAATATGAAAATTATTTTACACATAAACATTTCTTGTTGGTTTGTTATGCCCTGGGTGCTGAATAGTCGTTCGCAAAGCGGCCTCAATTTAGAACTGTCAAAGCGGAACCAATTTACTGTTCGCAAAATACTCCCAAGAAATAGCAAGTATTGTAATCGATCAATAATTTATTTTGTCAGAAATAAAAAAAAGTTGATGGCGTCGAACTTTTGAAACATTCAAAAGTGCCATTTGGATGCTCTTACGATTCACTAAATTCCACCCACTTCTGACGCAATTTTTCGTCACGTGAAAAACAAAAAAAGGCCTCTTTTGGCCGCCCATCGTTTAGTCTATGAACAAAACACAAGCGAAGTACTTAATTTTGTCAGCGAAAAGTCTAACATCAACAGATCCAAAATGTTTCAAAACAAGTCACTTCAGCAGCAAAAAAAATGTCACGCTTGAGCTTGAACATAGCCTTCTACTTTGTTTATGTTTACAGCTGTAGTGCAGTTGTATTAGTGAGGAGTAGTGGGGACCATTCGAAAATCACGTTACGCATTCTGTCTCTTCAGCACCCAGGTTATGCCTTTTTAAAGTTGTGGCTAAATTTTGTATTATTTTTTTTTTCTATCTTATCTGAAGAACTCTTCAGCCTTTAGTAATAAAAATCTTGAAACAAAACCGTAAACAATGTTTTAAATATAATTATTGCAGGTTGCATTCACCATTCCACGTGGACACTTTTTAGTAAATTCTTGATCCCTGTGAGCCAATTGGGTCCTAAAATGAAGCTTAGATTGCTGATATTATTGTTAAAAGCGATAAAGCTTATTTTTCTGAGTACAATGACCCTTTGTACGACCACATAGAGTTTAAAATGGATGTTTAAATCAATTTGGAAAAATGAACCTCGCGGTCCTTCTTGACAGAAAAGCTCCTACTTGACAGCTCATTCCATGGGGACCATTGTTGATCCATCGAAAAAATGTTGTCTTGTCAACAAAAATTTTTGCATTAAAATGAAAAAAGTGATCAGAAATGGTTTTTAATCGTGTTTTTTACCGTTGTACATAAAAATTGACATAGGGCTTTAGTACCCAATTGTCCATACAGATTTTTTTGTGTCAGAAATTTTGGAAAAAAATCGAGCCAAACATTTCATTAGGGCACAAAACCAAAACGTAAACATTCGGGATTATTCCACTATTCCATTCATTAGTACACTTCCTACATGCCCTCCAAGAATCAGATTGATAACAAACAATTTCCTATTGAAAAAAACAAAAACACAAAAGGGCCCATAACAATGTTCACTCCGAACCAGAAAAAAAGTTCAATTGTGCCCTTTTATTTTTAGTTAGTTTTTCGTAGTTGAGGAACTTTCTATGTTATAAAGTGAACTTTTCATACATTCTTAACACTAATTCACTTCAAAACAACGTTTGGTTTACGTTTCACCAAGGATTTCTGCAGATAAAAAAATTCGTCGAAACACAATATTTAATAGGTCCCGCGATGCACATTTGAAGAATTTTTATGTTTTACATGCCTTATTCTCACCATTCGATCACAAAACTTCACCAGTTAATATAATGTTCGCTGAATTCCTCATTATTTCTAACTGAACAAAAGGTCCCATAAACATCATTCAAAACAACAATCGGATGACAACGCTTTAGTGCCCTTTCAATTCTCTTCGAAGTTGCATCTAGAAAGGGTCCATTGTGAACAACAGCTGGAAAGTTAAAAGGGCCCAATAACGAGATTTTTTTAAATAAATTATGAGTTTTATTGCGAAAATCAACATAAATTAAGAAGCATTCAAGCAGAGTTGAGGATAATGATGTGTTTTATCGTATCATAAGTAAAAATACCATCAGTCAAGCTTATTTTTTAAATAGGAATTGAAACAAGTTGTGCACTTTTTGCAAGCAATTTTCTCGAATCGCGGTTTTTGGTTTTGTGCCCTAATGAATTGTTTGGCTCGATATCACAAATTGAAGCTTAATTTTAGACCCAATTATTTCCAATGTTTGTTCTAACATTTTCATTGTAAATAAATTTCTATTATATTAAATTTTGAAAGCAAAAAACTGTTTAAAACAGATATAAAGCTTTTAAAGTTAAATATTTTCATGAAATGTTCAATCTTTTAGCACTAACTTTTTGATTATATGTGTCTCGCCCCTCGGTTAACATGTTAAAAATAACGTATTTTTAAAACAGATAACAATCAAATAATATTTGAACGTATTTTCAGTATTCAAAATCAGAATTAATCATAAAATGTATATTTTGTAAAGTATGAAAATAGAATTTAAAAAATCTTCTAAACAAGAGCACCATGTTTTGAAAACTTTGCTTTGTTTGGAAATTTATTGAATATTTTACCATAATTTCAAAAGCCACGGAAAAGTTTAATTTAAAACTACTCAATTGATTTAGTTTAAATTTTAGTAGTTTCAATCGAGGGAAGGGAATTTTTTTCAAAATATGTGAACAGTCTGGACTCGATTATCCGATGGCCTCAGACAAATTTTACTTCGGATAATCGAATCACAAAAAAAATTGTCTTATGTTTAATTTTTGAGTGATAGTACGACCCTAAACTACTCTAAAGTGATTAAGAATTTTATAGGGTCGCACATCTCAAATTTGATGTTAAAAGTAAAAAAATTAAAAAATAATTTTTTTGTTCGTAATTCGATTAGCCAAAGTCCCATACAAACCTTCGGATAATCGAAACTTCGGGCAGTGGAGTCTGAACTGTATAAATTAAACAAGAACAAAATGAAAAGATATTTTTCTACCAACCGAAAAATTGAAAAAAATGGGAAAATATAAAAAATCGTCTTTATTCCGTTTTCTTAAAAAGGACATTGCAAAATATTCTAAGTTGACAAATAATGAAAATTAAACATTAAAATTTTTCGATAGTTTTTTATAATCGATGAATATATTGTTTTTGTTACTGAAAATAGGTTTTGATGAATTATAAATATTTGTCGAAAATATAACTCTAGATTTTAAAATAGTGTTTCTCAACCGGCGAAAGAGTAATGAGGATGCCTTTAAACGGTTTTGCAACAAACAATCCTCGTTTAAAAGCTTTTTGAAGCCTTCACGCTTGAAAAAATCTTTAAATAAGAATAGAAATTGTCTTCATCTAACATTTATTCTCCTTAAATTTGGTTAACTATAAAGTAAAGCTCGTAAATAAAATAAATCATATTTTCGATTGAAGAAAACGGAAATAAAATAAAAGAGATTTTGTAGAATTTATTCTTCAAAACAAATAAAATAAAAGTGTTTTAATTATTTTTTTTCCAAAAAAAAAAAACATTGTTATTTGTATTAATTGTTTGTGATATTCATTGAAACAACAAAAAACACGCATTTATTTTTTTTTCTAATAAACATTTTTACTTTATTATAACTATTCAACGAAACATGAAATTTGTGCCTATGCGCAGCTCGTAAAAAATGGGGGACATTTCGTGGGGGGTCATCGCTATTGTTCTCCCGCTGTTTATGTGCACAACAGTTTTTTTGTTTGTCGTGTTCTTCATCGGTATGCTGTTTTGCTGTTGATAATTACTACTAGTTTTGACCCTTGTTTATTTTTTTTATTTAATTTGAGTGGGATATTAATAATACGATCTGTTTCGCTTTTGCTAGGTAATATTGGATTGTTTGTATGATTGTTTTTATTAAGCTTTTTCAAAGTGGGTTTTTATTTTTGTATTGGCAGTGAGAAGTAATAGGTCTAACTTTTTCTTCTGTGTGTGTAGATTTATTTTTTGCTTGCAGGTTGAAAAGTAATGATAACAATAATCACAATATAGTTGCTTCCTTTCTTCTATCAATTGTCTTTTTTTTATTTAAGCAGCATTTTATAATATTCATATTTTTCGGCTAGTCTTTTCCTTCTTTCTTTTTTTTTTCTCTCGCACAGTTTCGATTTTACAGGTAATCTTACGACGTAATATTGCAACGAAATCTTTGATTTATGTTTACAATGTGCGAAGGTTGCGGCGTGTGCGCGCTTGCATCAATGTTTACGTGAGCTTGTTTTTCACTTTATTTGTAACTGTTGAATGTTTCTCACTGTCGTCGTTGGCTCATTCGCTCTCGCTTTCTCTCGTAATTAAATAAGTGTCGTCAAAAACAGGATAAAATTAAGGTTCTTTCTTGCCATCATTTTCACTTTTCGCTTTTTTCTTTAACGATTGTTTTTATTTTTGTTTATAAGCTTAAAATATGTATCTTTTTATCTCGTTTTATTGTATATTTATAGTATAATTATAACTGTAATGATAAACCTTTATACAACAAGCTATCGACTAAGGGCAAAGAGCACCTCCCACCCTTCAACCAATCAAGCTGAGCCGGCTGTTGGTTTTCCTCAGGTGGGCCCTCCACGGAATAATCTGCTCGCTTTCGTCCTCATCGTCCCCGTTTCCAGCTCCATTCTTCCCGTTCACCACCGACAGATTCTCCATCGAACTGCGCGTGCTCAGCCCGTTAATGTTGGTGTTGCTGCTGCTGTTGCTCCCATTGCCATTCCCGTTGGCATGATGATGGTGGCCATTCGCAGAACCCCCGCCGTTCGAGTTCGAGTTGTTGCTATTGTTGTTGTTCTCCTTGTTGAACCGGGCCGACACCATCGCAAGCGTCGACGAGGTCGAGGTCGGATCGTTGTGGTGGTTGCTGGCCGACGACGAGGACGGCGTGAAGCTGATGTTGTCGATCGACATGGCGCGCTGGTTCATGCGCGAGCGCCACGTGTCCGTGGTGCGGCGCGTCGTCTCCTCGACGCGGGGCGTGTAGATTGAGGATCTGGGTGGGGGAAAAGGGATTCATTGGATTAGATTGAGAATCTTTTTTGAGTTTTTAACACTTCCAAAACAAAATATTGAAATCACATTGGGCAGCATAATATATTTTAATTGAAACTAACAAAGAACTAACTACTTTAACTGATACAAGTAATTCTAAAATGACTGTTCGATTTTCTGTGACTTCACAAAAAAAAAAAAAGATTATTGACCAAACTTGTCGTCTCTGCTGAAGTAATGAAGAATCAATTTAAGAAATTAAGCGTTAATTTAACTTTATTAGAAAGAATTGAGGCGTTATGTTTATAAGAATTATTTATTATTTACTCCTTGAACAGCCCAATTTTAACAGAACGTGCCGAGAAATCTTCAGCAAAATATGTAATATTGCAAAGCATACATATTTAGCAGTATTGAAATGTAAGTAGTGATTTAAAAAAAAAGTTCGAAGGGTTGCGAAAATTTCACAAAAGTCTAAAATGCTATTTTTTTCCCAAGATATCGTAGAGTGAAAATTTGAGGTCAACTTCCCATTAGCCAAAGGTCGGATCAACAATGTCCATAACAGTGCAATTCTCTACGAAATCGGTCTTTTTTTTTTAATTTTAATTTATGTATTTTTTAATCTGGCTGAAACTTTGTAGGTACCTTCGATATGCCCAAAGAAGCAATTTTGCATCATTAGTTTGTCCATTAGTTTGTGCATACAAATTTGGCAGCTGCCCATACAAAAATGATATATGAAAATTCAAAAATATGTATCTTTGGAGGGATTTTTTTGATCGATTTGGTGTCTTCGGCAAAGTTGTAGGTATGGATAAGGACTACACTCAAAAAAAAAAAAAGATACAAGGTAAAACAAAATCTGATGATTTTTAATTTAACTTTTTGTCACTAAAACTTAAGGTGAAAAAAAAACACTATTTTTAATTTTTTAATTTTTTGTTATGTTTCAGGGGACATCGAATGCCAACTTATCAGAAATTTCCAGGTTGTGCAAAAAATCTTAGACCGAGTTATGATTTTTTTGAATCAATACTGATTTTTTTTAAATCATAATATTGGTCGCAAAAATTTTTCAACTTCAATTTTCTATGTATACTTGAATTTGCAATCAAAAAGTATTTTAGTGAAATTTTGAAAAAGTGCACCGTTTTCAATTTAAGCCATTTTAAGGTTACTTTAAAATAGTCGCATTTTTCCAGTTTTTTTTAATTAGTGCACATGTTTTCCCCACTTTTGAAAAACTGAGAAAATTTTCTATATTTTGCCTTTTTGAACTTTGTTGCTGTGATATTGCCATGCATGAACTTTTAAAAATATTTGAATTTTGATTTTTTTTGTGTTTTTTTTTTGTGGACAAAACCCTCAAAAAAATTGAGAAAAAATCGAATTTGCAATCGAAAAGTACTACATTTTTTTTATATAGCGCATGCACGAATCATTAGTAAAACTTTACGATCCCGTTAGAAAATAGTAGTTTATGCAACAAGTTGCAAAAAGAGGATTTTTTCAGCACGAGTCGTACACGAGGTTCACCGAGTTGGATAAATACGACGAGTGCTGAAAAAATCAAGTTTTGCAACGAGTTCCATACAACATTTTTTGCAATTCCGAAAACACCCATTGAGTGAAATTTTAAGTAAAATTTTCATGTATTTTGTCAATAAATCGTTTAAATCAAAAAAAATGTTGAAAAGTGTTACTTTTCGAAACAAGTGCTGAAAAGTTCAACTTTTCAGCACCCATTTCAGTGCTGAAAAGTAGAACTTTTCAGCATTTATTTTGAAAAGAGTTGCTATTCGATTCTGTTATTTTTGGTACAGAAAAGTAGGCTATGTCGTCGTTCAAGAATGACAGGAAAAGTAAGTAGTTTCACGACGGAACTGCAAAAAATATATTTTAAATATTAAAATCTTGCTATTGTTTGAAAAGTTCCTTAATGCGGATTTTTCGACATTTTGAAATATAAGGCTAAATTGGAATTTTTTTTCATTTTTTTCATTCATGACATTGAAAATCAGACAATTGAAAAATATGATCTTATTGTATAACACTTAGGCTGGTACAAATATTTTGAAAAGTTTTTGTCACCCCCCCCCCCTTCAAAATTGGCCCGAAAAATCAGGGGGCAAAAAAAATATTTTTACAATAAACTTCAAAATTTTAATGAAAATTTAAGTGCAACCAGCTGAAATCAAATTAAAATACATTCTCCTGCATTTAAAATCATTTTTAGCATGTTTGGGTTTATTAAAAAATCTTACGATTTTTTGAAAATTTTCGATGCAAAATCTTTTTTTTCGATACAATTTTTGTTTTTGTCAGATCTAAGATTTTTTGAAAACTAATGATTGCAAAACAACTGAACTAGTGTAAAATGCATTTTAAAACACTTTTTTTCATTTAAATGTGAAAACTATAGCCTGTTATTTAAATTTTTATATTTTTTTTATTTTTTTGCCCCCCCCCTTGACCTCGGCCAGGGCCGAGGGACAAAAACTTTTTTTAATATTTGCATCGGCCTTATAAAAAAACTAATTTTATCAATTTTTATTCTTTTTTTTGTTTACCAATTAAAAAAAATCTAAGATAATCCTAGATGTATATAAAAAAATAGCTCTAACTTGAAAATAATGCATTTCATAAAAATATAGTTCTTTTGGATTGCAAATTTTAATTTACATTTTACATTTTTTTTTTGCGAGACTTCGTCCCCGAAAACATGTGAAGCAGGTGACAGTTTGACAGTTTGTCTGCTTTGTTTGTTTGCCTACATCTGTTTGCAGAAACGTCAGCCTGCATACAGTTCTGGAGTTTTTTTTTTTTTTTTTTTGAAAGGTCCAATAAACCAAATTTCCAGTTTTTGCTTTTTGGATGTTTTTAATACCCCTGACTCAAGGCGGTTTCAAAAATACCCAAAAAGCAAAAACTGGAAATTTGGTTTATTGAACCTTCTCAAAAAAAAAACTTCAGATTTGGAGTTGTTTGCGAGTTTCGTGAACAAAACACGAAAAAGTGCAAGTTTTTTTTTGGTTGTTTGCCGTAGTCTCATACCTGCTTAGTTAAAAAAAAAGTTTTTCGAGAAGTATTTTTTTTTGGGGAAAAAAATATTTAAAAATTGCCATTTTTTGCTTGTCTGGCAGGATGCTATCAGTGTACAGAGATGGATATTTCAATAGCATTCTGGCAGGAATCTTCAAACCAATCAGCTCTGCCAGTTATGGAAAATTTTTGAAAGAAGGTGAGATTTTTATGGAATATTTTTCAAAAGGATTTAAATTCAAATACCGTCAGTGGGGGTGACTGTGGATCAAAAAACGACACAAAACTCGTAATTTCTCAATAACAAAAACAATTTAAATAAAATCAAAAATCTCTTAACGTAGAATTATTCTTAGATAGCTTACTAACATTTTTCCAAAATATGGTGGAATTTGATGTGTTGGCACCGCCGTTGGACAACACCGCTAAACGCACCGTGCCGACTCCGGCCGCGCCGCCGCCTGTAAACCTGACGTTGTCAGCCGACTGCGGAAGTACGATTGACAAGAAGACCGCGTCGTCACATTAACTCACATTTTGCAGTTTACGAAGCGAAGAACAGTTATTCTAGTTTGCAAGAAGATTAAAATTGGATTTCTTCACATTTTTGAGCAGGGGCTAAATATATCGATTTGTTTGATTTCGGATACGTGAGTTAAAAAGGGCGCAAAAATGTATTTTGAAGCTAATTGTTTATTCTAACACGCAGGTTGAATTAAATAGCAGGTGGAAAATTGTATTGTTCGATCAACCCAGTATCGAAGAAAACTAATTGATGTAAGTTGGTAGATTATATGGCTTAGATTCGATGAATTATTTCTCTCTAAATAAACTTACAGTTTTGAGCTGTACGTACACACGCAGCTGCAAGAAGTTTTCATTTGATGATCGGAACATGATGAACTCTACCTTGAATACCAATCGTTTGAAAATAGACCCAATATCACCCCTAAGAGTGAGTGACATTGGGCCAAATGAAAGTAAGCTCAAATACAACAATATGGTAAAAACAAGTCATCCAACAGTGTTTCTTGTTCGAGGGAATCGTATTGACATGCTATAATGTTTGAAGTAAGTACTTTTCGAGCTATTCCAGCAAAAATATTAATAAGTTGATTTTTCGATGTTTGGTCAAAACCGTACAGCTGCCAAAATGACAGGATTTGTTGTATGAACGAGATTTTTTCAGCTAAGTCATTTTAAGATGTCCCCTACACAACCATTTTAACAGAATTTAATTTCGTGGAGAAGAACCTGAATGTCCCGGACCTAATGTCACCCCCACTGACGGTAGTTCACATAGTTTGCAGGGAGGGTACATATTTCTAAGTTTAGATTTTGCTACCAGAACCGGAGTGCTCTTTTATGGAATATAAACTTTGAGAAAAACGTTCAAAAATGCAACATGGAATAACATAGAAATAACCAATAATCAAATAACTCCTAAGTTACTGAAATACCTGCTCAAACTCTAAGTGATTTTCGGATAAAAATCACGCGTAAAAAACTCAGCAACATTTGAAAAAAAAAGTTAAAAACATTATAAAATGCAGCAAAAAAAAAAATGGAAAACAGTCTCTAAACCAGTGTTATCACTTTTGAATCTATGGTTCAAAGTTCTAGAAAAAAAATCCGATTTTCGTCTGTATTTTTTTTACGAAAACATTCTTCAAGTATGGCCTATTTCAATGAATTTCATTATTCTCTGAAAAAATATACCCCTCATCCAACTTACTTGAGCTTACTCTCCGCCTCCTCCTTCCGCGCCATCAGGTCCCGCTTCCACTTGGGGATGGCCGAAAGGCGCCGATCTTCGGCTTCCCGCGCCAACCGATCCTCAAACTCCTTCTTGGCCTTTTCCGCGGCCTTCTTCGCCAGCATCTGGCGCTTCCAGTCCGGAATTATGTTACCGGCGTTGTCTCGCTCCGGCACCTGCAAAGACTTGCCGTGTTGAGTAAAAGAGAGGGAGGGAGGAGCCATAGAGGGTGGGGAGGGTGATTGTGTGTGAGTGTGAATGACGAATGATGGTGGTGAAAAAGAGAAAGAGAGAATGAAACAGAGAGAGAAATGGTGAATGAAATTGTGCAATAGATGGGGCGCGCGTGCGCGCTCACATGGTTGCCTACTTTTAGGCTTTTTTTTTTAAACCACGTGGCGCGCGCGTCGCCCTTCAAGAAATGGGTGCGTTTAGTAAACGAACAGAAAATCTTCTTCGTCCGGGTGGCCGTTTGCGATTGGAACGTACTTGCTTTGGTGCTCCACCTACCTGGTCCACGTAGTTGGAGGCCGTGAATTGTCGCGTGACCTCGGAGTACACCTCGGTGGCCTGTTTGTCCTCGAGTTTGGCCCGCTCGACCTTCATCTTTTTCACGCCGGCAATGTCCTTGGACATTTTCAGCTCCGCGATCAGGTCCGTCTTCTGGGACAGGAACTGCTCGTTCGTCGAGGACAGACACTGCATGCTCATGCTGCGCGTCGGCGCCGAGAAGGTCTTGGAGAGCATTTTGTCCGTGCGGCGGAGCTGGGGGAAGAGGGGGAAATATAAAAATAAAAGTTACTCAAATATATTTACAATGCTTACTTTTCATATTTCTTAAATTGTGACTTGAAATTAAATAAAAGTTTGAGAAAAGATTTTTTACATATCGAACATGATTTTTGCATCCATTAACCCCTCGGTTATTTCGGTTTGTTTTGGTTTTTTGACGTTTGTCTGCTTTTTAACTGGGCCGCAGCCAGTTAAACAACGCCCAGTTACCGAACAACTACTGTACCTAGTTTTCTCCGTTTTCACAAATTGATAATTCTTTATACATTTTTTTTATTTGGATGAAACATTGTCCTTGTATTCTTTTTGTCAAAAGTACAAGTCTCCATTAAATTTTGAGGGCTGGTAGAACAAAATGGGTTTGTAAATGTATGAAATTAATGCGAATCGATTTTCTGATCGATTTTGTGTCTTGGGCAAATATGTACGTTATAATTAGGACTATTCATAAAAAGTGGAACACGAAACACACATATTTTTTTTTATTTAGCTTTTTATTACAAAAAGTTGAATAACCAAAAAACGTGTATTTTTTAAAAGTTTTAAAAATATCCAGGGATTTGGGATTTTCCTGTGGAAATTCGGGAAAATTTTTCGATTTTGAATAATTCCCGGGAATTCGGTCCCGGAAATCCCGGATGGACGCACTTATGAAAATGATTTTTTCTAAGTGTAAACCAATTGTTATTGCTGCTATTTTCAACTGCCAATATCTCGGAATCTATTGGTTCGAATGATGAGAAATAAATTTCAAAAAAAATTTCAGATTTTTCAACTGATCTCGAAAACTGTTTGTTCGATTTTCAATATTGACTAATATTTTTTTGTTAAATTTTTCGATCTCCTATTTGAAATAATAAAAAAATTGGGCTAAAATATCAACAGAGAAAAAAATCTAATTGTATACCTTTTAAAAAGTTATGCTTGGATTTGAAATTATTTTTATTCAGGGAGCGTTCTTTTATTACGTAACGCAATTTGGGGAGGAAGGGGGAAGGGCAAAGGCCGTGTAAAGCTCCAAAAAAATTGTTAATACATAGATTTTTTGTTACGAGGGGGAAATCATTTTTTTGTGTTACGTAATACAAGAACGCTCTCTAAATAAAAATAATTTCAATCCAAGCATAACTTTTGAGAAGGTTTACAAATAGATAATTTTTCTCTATTGATATTTTAGACCAAATTTTTTTTAAATTATTCAAAATGAGGAGATCGAAAAATTTTACAAAAAAATCATTCGCTAATATTTAAAATCGAACCAATAGTTTTCGAGATCAGTAGAAAAATTACAGCTAATTAGGTGACACATAATTAAAAAAAACTTATTTTAATCGATTCGCATTCTATGCATATCTTTGGACCACCGATCGAAAAAAGACATTCAATTTCAGTGTAAAAAATATTTTTATACGTTCATTGATGTTTTCAAAATTTTCGGTGGTAACATAACCCTTTGCTTAAATTTATTGAAAGTTTTGCTAGAAATTTGAACATAATATGTGCTAAAGCTTTTGTCAACTGGTTTTTGTTAGCAAAGAAAAGAATATAGCAAAAAGTTGACAGAAATTTAAAATTTTACTCATTTAAAAAAAAAGAAATTAAACAAATTCTTTAATATGATTGCAAATAATGTTATATTGAAAATATTAGAAAAAAATTAAAAAAAAAAGTTGCATAATAAGACATTTTGAGTCAACGTTTTGAAATTGCAAAAAAATGAATATCAACTCAAAAAAAAATAATAGTGTCGTGTAACAATTTTGTAACTTTTTTGGGTTTGTCTTAAAAATGTGACAGAAAAAATAACTCTATAGTGGTCAAAATTGTTGAAATTTAGTTCTATTTCCAGAATGGTAATTTAAAAGCTTTGTTTCAAGTATAGTTTTACCAATAAAAAAAGATTTATTTTTGACTTTGTTCAAGCTTGGAATGTCCGACCTTATCTCTATTTTTTCGAAAATACTTGAAATTTTTAGACTTTTTCTCGACTTTTCCGATTTCTCGACTTAAGTGGCCACTCTTCTTATTAAATGGGACCATCCATAAACCACGTGGAAACTGGGGGGAGGGGCTCTTTGCGCATTTCGATTTAATTTTGAATTTTTAGCTTTTAATTGAATTTTCAAACCAGCACAATTACGAGAAAATTCTTTAAACTTTTTCCGAAAAAAGTATGGTGCTATCCTGCTCCTATTAAATGGTCTAAAAAAGGGTCTAAAAGCAATAAAAAAAACTTTTTTCCTGAAAAATAAACCATATCGAGCCACCCTAATGGTTATGTTACAGACATGACCAGTATGACAAAAAAAAAATAAGATAATAATAAAATAAATAATAAAACAAATTCTTTTAACAAAAAAATCTGTGACCATCTCTATAAAAGTGTTATTTTTTTGGTCGGTATCGAAAACCATGAAGTTTGATATCCATATTGCAGGGTGGCCACTCAAGTCGGGAAATCGGAAAAGTCGAGAAAAAGTCGGTAATTCGCCAAAATCCTAATCATACCTGTTTGAAAATTATTTTCCGACTCTTGAATAATTTTGCAATATTTTGTATAACTTTCAACAAATTTGAACAAAACAATTTTGTACAAAATTCAAATTCACTTTTTAGTAACTGGTTAACTAACTTAAATTTAAGGTTCCTTTCACTATTTCAATCTTTTTGAGAATGAAAAAGTTTTTTTAGACATTTAAAATCTTAATAAATATTTGATGCATTTGATACACAGTATTATAATGTTTTTTATGAATCGAAAGATTCATTTTTGAAGTATTTTTTAGGGATTTTTTTTGTTAAGTACCGTAAACCGGGGTGACTTTGAAAGGATTTCAATTTGTTTTTTGAATATTTTCAAGGTGTTACTCAAGATTATTATTTTTAAAACATGTACTGGGGTGGGCCACACAAAGTCCATGCACTATTTTGTGCAAAAAAGTGTTTTCAATAGTGTTTAGAAAAATAGTTACGTTAAAAATTCTTAGTTTTAATTCCGGGGTGACTTTGATAGTCAGAGTTTTTCTTGTTAAAATCATATTTAGGATGTTTAAACTTTATTTGTACGTTAAATGTACCATCACTGAAGTCAGGGTGGATTGATATGCACGGTGTCGTGCTGAAATCAAAGGAGGTGGGTATCAAGTTGTCACCTAGCACGCATGTTTTTCAGTGCCTATGGTGATGCACGTCATTTGTTTATTTTCATGTGCTTACTTTTCTGGTAAGCACGTCACAAGACAAGCACATTACTGCACGTGTGCTTATTTGAAACGGATTTTTTTCCAAATTATTTTAAGAGGTTTGTTAACATATTGTTTTCTTTCATGGGATCAAATAAAAAAGCCTTTTTTCAATTTTAGATACTGTATGAAACAATAAGCAACTCCAGTTATTAAAGAACAAGATGTTGTGAAAATAAAATCCGCCCGGAATTGCAGTTCAGACGGGGGTTGTGGTTTACTGGTTGCAGCGGCTTGTTGTCGGCAGCGATAATCCGGTATTCAACAGCCGTGTGCAGCACCCTTCGCTGACCTTTGTGACCGACTTCGCTTCCTCGGCATCATGCCGATTTCGGGACTAGGAACGACCAACAGGCGCTGCGTCTGAGTTCCTCTCCTTGGCTGTTTTCGAGCCCCAGTACCACCGTTCCGGGCGTATCGAGGGGCCATCCTTTGAGGGTAATGCCTGGCGCGGATTGTCGCTAAACGACGGATTGTGGTACAATTATTAAAAGAACCAATCCGACCATTCCGGGACAGAGCGGGTGTTCGTTCACGTTACCTAACGATGGCAAGGACGGTTGCTATAATGTTACCCCTAATCGTTCACTTCCATCAAAGAGATTACCTATTTTTAATATCTCCATCCGGAATTAATGAGATTGGTTGGTTAACAGTTATCATTTAAAAAAAAATCGGGAAAGATCCGTTTTGAACTGGAACCATAGTTTATCAATTCCGTTGTTTAGAAAAATATTTGGATGGGTTCAAAAAAGTATTTTTAATCATAGGCACCGGAAATCATAAGCACCGCGTGCTTAACATAAGCACGAGCACTGCTCGTCGATATTTCACGTGCAGAACCAAATCAAAGTACACCAAGAAAATTCATGTGTGTCTATCAATCAACCCTGACTGAAGTTGCTGATATTGTTTTTAAGAAAAAAAATCAATGTTTATATTTAGTTAACTAAGTTTATAAGCTTTTTGACAAAATAATCATAAATTTTAGGTAAAATTGTTAAAAAGTCAGAATTTTGCTTGAAATTTGTAAAAACTAGTTTTGTTTATAAAACTATCGATTTACATTGCATTTTATAGTGAATTCGAAGCACTAATCGCAAGTTTTCACATTTTACGTGAAATTTGTTCAACTGAAATTGCCTATAAATTTTGAGTTTCTTTTTTTAAATTGTGTTCCAAAAACACATATTATTTATTATTTACAAACTTATTTTACCTTCTCCTAGTTGAAAATTGTCCAAAGAATCCGAAAATGCATTCCGTTTTCCGATTCAATTTCATGTTCATTGAGAAAATCATGACACTTTGAGAAGTTTAAAATAATGAGTTTCATCACCATTTTCTTAACTATAGTTAACTAACTTTTTAAACTTTTCAAAATTTTATGAAAAGTTTTTTTTTAGGTTCTTTGAACACTTCTCTACCACGGTCAGAATGATTCTAAACAATTCCGTACGTATTTTAATTGTATTCTTCATTTTGCGGAAAAATCGCAAACCTATCAAAGTCACCCCGTTTTACGATATCTGTTTTCACGCAAATTGTTAATAGTTAATTGTTTTCAAACTTATATAGATTTTTTTTCGATGGTTGATGTTGACTTTTTTATAAAGAGTGTTTTGTTTGAAATCATTCTTTAGAGAAGAAATGCCTATTAAATGAGTTTTTGGAAAAGTCGGGAATTCGAAAATGCGATTTGAGTGGTCACCCTGATATTGCCCAAATTTCTTTGCAAAAAAAAAATCAAATCTTCATTGACAACTTATTTAAAATAATTAAATTGAAAATATTAGAATCCAAACCACATCATGGCCAAATGAGTCAAATATGGTTTCCCCTTCATTCCTCACCTGCACGCTGTTGAGGTCCTGGATCGAGATGGCCGACAGCGGCTGCTGCTGCTTGCGGATCGTCGAGTCCTGGGGCGGGGGTGGCGGGGGAATGTTGCTTTTGGCCGTTCCGGTCTGGCTGCCGGCGGCGGCTGAGCTGGCGCTGGAGTTTTTACTGCTGCCGATGGTGCCGGTCGCCGTCGTGGCAAACAGGTTCAGCATGGGGGGCGCCGGCGGCGGGGGCGGCGGTTTCGGTGGTTCCGGGCCCGACTGTACCGTGATCGTGGCGTTCAATGGCATATAGTCTTCGGTGTCGGAAGATCTGCACGCGGCACGGCAGGGAGAAAGCACGCAAAAAACGAGCAACGGAGAGAGAAGGGAAAGAAAGAAAGAAAAAGTGTAATTAAAATCATTGGAAATGCATTTACAAACGATCGTGGAACACACAAACACACAAAAATATAAGAAAAAGAAGCAAACAAACGCGAAACATATGGAGAAAAAATTGCAGGGAAAAGGAAAAGAGCAACAACAACAACAAAAAGACGAAAAATACAAATGTACAATAACACACACAATTATAAATATTTATAAATTGTCACGGTCCAGATGGCAGCAGGCGCAGCAAAGTGAAAAATGAAATGAAACAAGCAGAAAAAAAGAAGAAGAACACGCAGTGGAAAATTTAGCAGTCAGCTTTTTGGGCACGCAACCAAGTCACTTGAGCTTGTTTCCTTTTTATTCCCTCTTTGTCGTCGTATTTTTCTTCCTTTAAGTTATGAGCTGCGAAAAGGTGATCCATTCCACTTGTCTTTTTTTGTTTGGTTTCAATTCAAGGGAAAGGAGACGAATTAAATGGAGAGTAGAGTCATTGATAGTTGTTGTACAACGAGCAGTGAAGGTGATGAAATGATAACAATTAAATACATGTTTTCTATCAGTTCGATAAACTTTGCTTTGTTGTGATCTTAAGTTCAAGCGAATTTGATAAAAAAATATATTGAGGAACAAATTCCAAAATGTTTTGAAATATTTCAGTAAATAATTCAGTTGTGGAAAATTCGGTAAAGTTAAGATCGGTAATCCAAAATGAACAAAATTTTACCGAATACAATGAACAATATTGAACTTCATTACCGAATTCGGTAATTTTCAGTCCACCGAATTGTTTAGCAGTTTAAAATTCGGTAAAAAAAATCCAAGTGCAAAAAATATTATTTATAAGAAAAAAACATGTAAAAATATATCAAGTTCAACTTTTCAGCTGAAAAGTAGAACACGACGGGATTGCAAAAAACTACTATTTCAGTACTGTTATTTTTGGCGATGAAAAGTAGGCCGTTTCGACATTCGAGAATGACAGAAAAAGTAAGAATTCTCTCAACGTCATTGCAAAAAGGTGAATTTTCGAAAAAAAAAAAAATGGAAAATTTACTTTGTATTTTGAAGCCCATGAATATCATGACAACATTTGTGAATTTGTTTATACTTGATACACATTTTGTTCGGACAAAAAGTCTTAATGCAAATCCACTCAAACTTCAACAAAAAGAAACAAACCTTTGAGCTCAAGGCTTCAATCGCATTCAAAGCTATAATTATATAGAACGTAATGAGAAAAGGGAATAAACAAAGTAAGATTAAACTGTGAAAATCACCAAAAAATTTAAAAGTTACTAAAATCGAAAAAAACGCAAACCAACAAAAGACAATTATTGGAGGTTGTAGAGTACTATCGGAGTAAATAATAATGATAATAAACAGAATACAGATATAGGTTGACGATTTTTTCCAATAGAAAAAAAAAAATCTCAAAATAAGTGCGACGAATGTTATTATAGAAATATATTTGAATCAGAAACTGACTGCATTTTTAGATTCTTTGGACAATAAGCAGATAAAAAGAAAAAAAACATGATCTTAATATGCATTTAGGCATGAATCAATAATCGCTGGAATCGAATCTATTCTATAATTTCATAAGATCTGTTGAAAATAAACTGTTTTGAAAAAAAGTTTATAAAATTTACACAAAATTATGAAAAAGCATTTTCTTCTATGTAGAAAACATTAAAATCATAAATCATAATAAATGTTAATTTTGAAAGATGAAAAAGCTAGAGGTGAAAATATACCTTAATTTTTTTAGAAAAAGCGGAATAATATATAAAATAGATTCAATTTTTTTGGGCAAAAAAGCATATTTTTGATCAGTTACATTTTCAAATATGTGCACTTTTTTTGTGACGGCTTTTAGGCACGCTCCTTCAAACTGTTCGAGACTAATATTTTAACGTGGCGTATCTCTAAACAAGTTTTTCAAGAAAAGGATTCCAGAATGCTTATTTTGTCGTTTTAAACCGAAACAAGGCAAAAGCTATATTAATTCAAACTATTCGCCATTTTCAAATGATTATGTTTCAACCATTGTTTCATCATTTCAATGAAAATTTCGCGAAAAGAAAAAAAAACTTTTTTCCGTACTGTACATTGGAATTCCACAAAAAAATTAAAATATTTTGATCAATCCCAGACAAGCTAAACATTATATTAGATGCAGGCACTAGCGTGCACAGGGTGGGGCAACATGGGGCAGTTGGCCCACTATCCTCAGAAATTTGTTCTAAAATTGCTAAGGGGGTGTCCATAAACGATGAAATTTTCAAAACGCTCATATTGTTGCCCCACCTTCCTTGAGGACGCTAGTGGATGCAGGACAATTTAAAATTGTTTTCAGCTTGTTAGAATTCTACTTCCTTCAAAATTTTGAAGTTTAAAAAAAAAGTTTGCCCCCTGTTTTTTCGGACCTATTTTTTAACCGACATAAACTTTGAAAAATATTTGCAAAATAAAAAAAAATATTTAATATTTTTACTTATATGTAAATCGGACAAAGTTTTCAAGAATTGTATGAGCACACAGACAATTATCAAAATTCATTATTTGTTTTCAGGGCATCAACTGACATTCAACTGCTGAAAAAACATTTTTGAAGATCGATCATCTCAGAAATGGTACCACCAAAGTTCATACATTTTTCTTTTCAGTGGTTGAAAATGTTTATTGTATTGTTCTGAAACCAGATTTAAAAAAAAGGTTATTTGTGTGCTCATGCAAATCCTAGAAAATTTGGTTGATTTACATGTACGTAACCCCTTAAATAAGTTGTAAACCAATCAAATTCCATCTCAGTTTACTTGTCATAGTCTAATACCTCCTTTAACCCTTTCGAGCCTGATGGGTCATATATGACCCAAATATCAAAATTTCCAAAACTATCCTATAATTTTCGTATGGTCAAAAGAATCATTTTCCTATCATTGACTAAAAAAATAATTTTTTTTTGAAAATTCTGGCCTGAAAGGCTTAAGGTACAATGTGACTTTTTAACTGCCTATGCAATTTTTCGCAATTTCCAAAGAAAAACTAACTTAATCCACCTATGTGGTTGATGCCTTCCTCACTTTATACCAACAATGTGTAATATTGGTTTGGACACATATTTCAGCTATTTTTTTTAGGTCCAAAAAAATAAGTACACAGATACAATTTAAGTTGTCATAACTCGAGACAGGGTTGCCAGATATTCAATTATGTGGACTCCTTGGAAAGGTCTCTCGATTACCTAACCAATGATGGGTCGGATGATGGATCCGGACATCTTTTACATGCATTTAAGTAAGATCCGGCTTCAAAAAAGTACATAAATATCACTTAAGTGGTCATAACTCGAGACAGGAATGCCATATCTTCAATGTTGTCGACTCGTTGGAAAGGTCTCTTGATAACCTAACCAATGATGGGTCGGATGATGGATCCGAACATCGTTTACATGAATTTAAGTGAGATACGGCTTCAAAAAAGTACATAAATATCACTTAAGTGGTCATAACTCGAGACAGGGTTGCCAGATTTTCAAAGTTGTGGACTCGTTGGAAAGGTCTCTTGATTACCTAACCAACGATGGGTCGGATGATGGATCCGGACATCGTTTACATGCATTTAAGTGAGATCCGGCTTCAAAAAAGTACATAAATATCACTTAAGTGGTCATAACTCGAGACAGGGTTGCCAGATCTTCGATATTGTGGACTCCTTGGAAAGGTATCTTGATTACCTAACCAACGATGGGTCGGATGATGGATCCGGACATCGTTTACATGCATTTAAGTGAGATCCGGCTTCAAAAAAGTACATAAATATCGCTTAAGTGATCATAACTCGAGACAGAGTTGCCAGATCTTCGATATTGTGGACTCCTTGGAAAGGTATCTTGATTACCTAACCAACGATGGGTCGGATGATGGATCCGGACATCTTTTACATGCATTTAAGTAAGATCCGGCTTCAAAAAAGTACATAAATATCACTTAAGTGGTCATAACTCGAGACAGGAATGCCAGATCTTCAATGTTGTCGACTCGTTGGAAAGGTCTCTTGATAACCTAACCAATGATGGGTCGGATGATGGATCCGAACATCGTTTACATGAATTTAAGTGAGATACGGCTTCAAAAAAGTACATAAATATCACTTAAGTGGTCATAACTCGAGACAGGGTTGCCAGATTTTCAAAGTTGTGGACTCGTTGGAAAGGTCTCTTGATTACCTAACCAACGATGGGTCGGATGATGGATCCGGACATCGTTTACATGCATTTAAGTGAGATCCGGCTTCAAAAAAGTACATAAATATCACTTAAGTGGTCATAACTCGAGACAGGGTTGCCAGATTTTCAAAGTTGTGGACTCGTTGGAAAGGTCTCTTGATTACCTAACCAACGATGGGTCGGATGATGGATCCGGACATCGTTTACATGCATTTAAGTGAGATCCGGCTTCAAAAAAGTACATAAATATCGCTTAAGTGATCATAACTCGAGACAGAGTTGCCAGATCTTCGATTATGTGGACTCCTTGGAAAGGTATCTTGATTACCTAACCAACGATGGGTCGGATGATGGATCCGGACATCGTTTACATGCATTTAAGTGAGATCCGGCTTCAAAAAAGTACATAAATATCACTTAAGTGGTCATAACCCGAGACAGGGTTGCCAGATCTTCAATGTTGTAGACTCTTTGGAAAGGTCTCTTGATTACCTAATCAACGATGGGTTGGAGGATGGTTCCGGACATCGTTTACATACATTTAAGTGAGATCCGGCTTCAAAAAAGTACATAAATATCACTTAAGTGGTCATAACTCGAGACAGGGTTGCCAGATCTTCGATATTGTGGACTCCTTGGAAAGGTATCTTGATTACCTAACCAACGATGGGTCGGATGATGGATCCGGACATCGTTTACATGCATTTAAGTGAGATCCGGCTTCAAAAAAGTACATAAATATCGCTTAAGTGGTCATAACTCGAGACAGGGTTGCCAGATCTTCAATGTCGTCGACTCGTTGGAAAGGTCTCTTGATTACCTAATCAACGATGTGTCGGATGATGGATCCGGACATCGTTTACATGCATTTAATTGAGATCCGGCTTCAAAAAAGTACATAAATATCACTTAAGTGGTCATAACTCGAGACAGGGTTGCCAGATCTTCGATGTTGTGGACTTGTTGGAAAGGTCTCTTGATTACCTAACCAACGATGGGTTGGATGATGGATCCGGACATCGTTTACATGCATATAATTGAGATCCGGATATATGTGAAAACACATTTTTATACATAACTTTTGAACTACTTATCGAAACTTCAAACAATTCAATAGCGATGTATGGGACCCAAAACCAAGTCGAATGCAACTGGTTCGATCAAAATCGGTTCAGCCAGTGCTGAGAAAACTTGGCAAGATTTTTGAACACATACATACATACACACACACACACATACACACACACACATACACACACACACACACACACAGACATTTGTTCAGTTTTCGATTCGGAGTCGATATGTATATATGAAGGTGGGTATTCGAGCTTTTTATAAAAAGTTCATTTTTAGAGCAGGATTATAGCCTTACCTCAGTGAGGAAGGCAAAAAAATCAGTAGGTAAATAATTATAAAGAAAAAAAAAATATTTTTTAGGAGGAAATCTTGCAAAAATATTTTTATTTAAATAAATTTTTATGTTGTTTTTTTTGTTCACAGATCGAAAATAAACGTTTCATATTGAGAAAAAAATTATGAATTTATTAACAATATTTAAAGTTTCTTTTTTTTAAAATTGAGCTTGAAATAGGAAAAATAATCTTTTGATGGAAGAAATTTTAGAAATAATAATTGGGTAATTCTCCGCCAACTCACACAGCAGTTGCCCCGACCTCTCTTCGATTTGCGTGAAACTTTGTCCTAAGGGGTAACTTTTGTCCCTGATCACGAATCCGAGGTCCGTTTTTTGATATCTCGTGACGGAGGGGCGGTACGACCCCTTCCATTTTTGAACATGCGAAAAAAGAGGTGTTTTTCAATAATTTGCAGCCTGAAACGGTGATGAGATAGAAATTTGGTGTCAGAGGGACTTTTGTGTAAAATTAGACGCCCGATTTGATGGCGTACTCAGAATTCCGAAAAAACGTATTTTTCAAAACTTTTTTTCGTAAAATTGCGATAACTCGTGATGTTTATAAGCAAACCCCTTATGTCTATACATCAAAATTTTTGTAATTGTCTGCTGTACAACTTTGTAGAACATTGTTACACTCTAAAAAATAACCCTGCAAAGTTAGAAAAAACACGAAATTTTAAAATGAAAAATTTTGTTCTAAATGAAAAAATAACCCTTCTGAGACAATGTAGATTCGAAAAGTACATTAAATTTCCCATAAAATGACATGTTCCAAAAATTTTTAACAGTCGAGTAACGGAAAATGGGAGAATTTTTAAAACTTTTTTAGTGTTTTTTTCAATGAAAAATACGTTTTTTCGGAATTCTGAGTACGCCATCAAATTGGGCGTCTAATTTTACACAAAAGTCCCTCTGACACCAAATTTCTATCTCATCACCGTTTCAGGCTGCAAATTATTGAAAAACACCTCTTTTTTCGCATGTTCAAAAATGGAAGGGGTCGTACCGCCCCTCCGTCACGAGATATCAAAAAACGGACCTCGGATTCGTGATCCGGGACAAAAGTTACCCCTTAGGACAAAGTTTCACGCAAATCGAAGAGGGGTCGGGGCAACTTTTCCCGATTTCGTGTGAGTTGGTAGAGAATTACCCATTTGTGAAAATTTTAAGTATTTCCAATTAAATAAAGGGAAACATTTATATTTACATGAATTTTATTTATTTTGTCAAATAAATGATTCAGATTTGGTAATCCTAAAACTTGGCCACTTTCTGGAAGAGTTTATTGAGCAGTTATCAAAACAATTTCATAAAAAATAATAACATTTTGTTTATTCCATCAAAAACGTTTTGCTTGGAAAATTTCTATAAATCTTTTATAAGGAGTTACATATTCTCTTTTTATTGACAGTGTTTGTTGATTTGAAAACCACAGAATGATTGATTCATGAACAAGGTCCATTTAAACTTAAAAATTAGCAAAAAATGTCAAATCGATAATTGACATTTTTGGTGTGTGGCAGAGTTGCCAGATCTCTTAATTTTTTTCGAATGTTTGAATGAGTCCTTTAAACGTTACGACGTAGGCTATCTTTTTTTAAAAATAAAATGAGTCAAGTTTAAAATAGTTATCACAATAACCAGTTAAAAAAAATCATTAAAAGTTCTTAGTATTTAGGCAGGGCTGCCAGATCTTTTAGTTTTTATTAATTTTTTTTTATTTTTTTTATTTTTTTTTATTTTTTTTGTTAAATAATTATAATGTAGACTATGAATTTTTGAATAACGTTTTACAATTATTGAGGTTTCTTGTAAAACGTACCATCTAGAGCAACTGGGAGAATTGCATTTTAGAATGTTGCCTACACAGAAAAAAATGTGAATTTACTCGACACGGAAAAAATAATCACATGTAAACTCAGTTGATGTAAACTTGAGATTAGACGTAAATGACTGAGTCACTTATATATAAAAAAAATAATTTGTTTTATTTTCACGTATAGATTGTTGCAAATTTACATCAAATTAAATTTTTACATTTAAATGTTTAACGACTTGCAAAAGTTTCATCATAAATGCTGTAACACCTGGAAATATGCAAAATAAAAGCACTCTAACGTCAGGCCAATGTTTAGATTTCAACCCAAATTATTTTTGATTTATGAGCGCGTAGTTTCGTGCTTTTGGCAGCTGTTTTTAATAACACTCAAATGAGTCAAAATTTTTGTAATTGTACTGGGTTTTCTCAGTGTAAAATTCAATTTTAAGGAGTTATTTTTTGTCCCTCAATTATTATTTGCCATGTTCAAAGTGATACAATAGCTTTTGTTGTTTTGTTGTAAAATGTACCAAATCCTCAGCAACTTCAAAATGATTGATGTAAAAAATATGTTAAAAATTTCAAACTGCTCGTACACTGTATAGTTGTCCAGCAATAAAGATAAAGGCTACGGGATTTCAACCGACGACTGGATGGCGCCCTTGCCCGCACGATCATCCAGCAGTAGAAGAATGGTTAGGATTTACGCCAATTCCTTTGCTGATGGGTTACATACTATTCCGTGTAAAATTTACATAAAATGTTTTTGAAAAATGTAGCATTTAATTTAATGGCTTTGTTGCCAATGAAAAAAATGATTTTCTAATGAAAATTATAAAAATGGAAATGATGGATTTGTTTTGATTTTGAAAAGTGACATTCTATACAACCTTCTACCTTTCTCCTTTTTTTTTCTATACAAATAGTCTATTCAGCAAACATATGCAACAACACCGACCAACAAAACACAGATATTGCGCGCATGCGAATACTTGACAAACCAACTTGTGACGCGCAGAGGCACCACACACACTTACGACGGCTCCATAGAAAACTTGATCACATACAAAGCTTTGGCCTTGGCTGAGAACGCTTCGTAAATTTCCTTCCAGTGTGACTTGTACATGCGGGGCAATGTAATCCATCCTATAAAGGTATGGCTATGTTTCCAAAGCTGTGTTAGTGTCAGAACGGAGAGAATTTGTTTTTGTCGATTTCAGTTACGAAATGTAGTTTACTTAAGTTTTTCTCTCCGTGCACCTTGAGAGCAGCAAAAGTGTGACGTCATACCGTTTGTTTTGGTAGCGTTGTAATGAGAAATTTACAGCTTTTTTTAATTTCGCGACAAATTTTAGGTTTTTGAAAGCGTTTCATCAATTTGTGAGCTACAAAATAGCAAAGGTAAACACAATTTAGTGAAAACTATAAATATTTAACTATAATCTATTCATTTTTTGCAGCTGTGATCTAAAAAAGTCGAAGGAATCGTCTGCGGCCGGTTCGACGCAATCAACCCAGCCTCCCAGTTGCCGTCTACGTAATCCGCCGCAGCCTCAGACGACGACAGCATTCGTGGCCCCAGCGCGGCTGCTACGGAACTGTCTGCCCCGCCGGATTTGGGACAACAGATTATGAATCTACCGCAGCCGAAAAAGACTGATCCCTTGACTAATCCTGTGCAATCTGGTACCACCGTCGGCGGCAGCTGCTGCCAGCAACACGGTTCTGCACCTAACGCCAACTGCGGTGGAGGAGCTGCGACAAGCGCTTCTGCAGATCAACCCGTCGGCGTCGCTCTCCGCAAAACTTCATATCCAATCTTGCCACGTACGGTACGACCAGCAGTTATAGTGACCTGGAGAAAGGTTCTTCCAGCAGCCACCGATTCGCCGTGGGAGATTCTGTCACGTGTCGTCAAAATCTTGAACAACTACTGGACTAGACGTGATCTCGACTCCGTTACGTACGATTCGTTCCACACTGTGTCGGCCGTTACGAACAAGTTCAGCATGACCCAATACGGGGCAGAGCACGTCCGCGTCAATGCAGCTCGCGTCGGCAGTCCAACCAACCGTCGTCCTGTAACCGGATGCCAGAGACTACCTGGGCAAGTCTGCAAGCCGCGAAGTCAATAACTAAGGGAAGTGGACAGCTACTCGAGCACGGACACGATAAACGACAACAACGTTCGGAGAATATCCTGCTGTGCCACAACCGTAGTGCTAGGCCGTTGTCCGGCGTGACATGGACACCATCTACTAATGAAGGATGATCTTTACATCCAAATTTACCCGATCGAACCAGTTTTGAAAAATACTGTCTACTTCAAATTAACTAAAACTGAATCAATAATTGACTAAAAGTTCTGGAGAAACACTTAAAAGGGGAGGATCGACATTGATCTTTCATTACACACGTTTTAATGGGACAAAAGCAATGTCAATGGGCCCCATTCAAATGTTGATCCACATCCAGAGATGTTCCTTTGTTTCGCGCATTGTTTAAAAGTGCTCCAATCGGAATAAATATTTATCGGTTAAATCTACTATCAACTGGAGCAAATCGGGATTAGTACAGCCTGTAGAAAAATAGTAGTTTGTAGAGCATTTATAGCATCAAATTCCAAAATAAAGATAAGTAGTTTGTTGTTTTATTGCTAAATAGCTTGTCGATGTAAGCTGTGCTCCAACTTGATTGAGAGCACTGGCGCCGATTTCTGACTTAGTACGGGAGGGCATTTGGGGGGTCACAAGGGGGGGGAGCCTATCTCGCCAAGGGAAAGGGTCAAAAAGGGGGGGAGGGGGAAGTTTCCCCTCCCTTCAAGTCGGCGCCCTTGATAGAGAGAGATAACGAAAATAACTTTCAGAGCTTAAATTTATATATGTAAATTCACTCATTTTGAAATACTCTATGTAATTACTACTAAAAAATTAAGTAAGTAATCGATACTCATTTTGCCTATACCCACATGGTCTCCACCCCCCTCCCCCCCCACCCCTTCCATTGGAACATATTTAAGAGCACCCGGCAATAGCTAGCGAATAATCCCTCGTCGGATTATCCCGTCGGGACTTGCCTGAAGGCTCCCGGTAATTATGGATAATGACCATTTTCGTAAAAATATTATTTTATGGTCTGTTCTTTCTTAAATGTATACAAGAATCGCATCAATTATGTATAAAATAGCATTTTTCAATAATTTCCTATATCGCCCTGTAGAAGCAAGAACGGTATGACGTCATCACTAGAGCCATCGCGAATGTTGATACTTTTTTGCTTACTAACACTAAACCAACACGTTTTAAGCCGGACCTGTTAATATACGGACATTGCATGCGGGGGCCCCAGCTGTCAAACTGTCACCAAACTTCTTGCTCTCTTCAGTGTGTGCAGTAGGCGGTTGGGTGTGTGTGTATTTACACTAGGTTTTTTTTTCTTGATTTTTTTAGGAAGTGAAAAAAAAAACTTGCAAAACAATAAGCTTGAAATTTACAATTTCGGTGCCAAATCTCACACTCACACCAACATCTTCCTGTTTAAAAATTTCAAAATTTTCACTATTTCACCAACAATCTCTCGCTCGCCGCCGTTTTGTGGGGGTGCGCCGCGCACTTTTCCTGCTCTAGATTTGCGCGGTTTCACTTGAGAGATCACACGCGCTCGCCCACTTGGATAACTCGCGGCGGGGGTCAGCAACAGCAAAGGAGAGTAGTCGGGAAAGTGGCCACCAAGCGGCCTACTGCGATCGTTCGAGATAATTTGTTTCGAAAATTATTATTATTTTTTTCGAGGTTGAAGAAAGTTGATTTTTCGGGAAAATTTCACGCACACACACACTCACAATAACACACGCGCGGGCAAGGCCTACTAAGATTCACGTGGGTTCGCGTTCAACTTCCGACCGCGACGAACGCGCTTTGCGCGAAGGGAGTAACTGTTGTTCTTGAAGGGTCTCAACAAGCGTCTTCACCAGCCACCAACAAAAGAAACAGAGTTCACCACCAGCCCTCGTCCAGAACGCACGCACGCACCAATCCACTAAGCAACTTTTTTTTTTTTTTCAAGCAATCACAAAAAGCAAGAGTTCTACCAAAACTAACCTCTGGGAGCCAGCGCAGGAGGACTTTTTGTCGCTGATGCTCTTGAGATACTCGGACGGCTTGATGAGGTGGTTGGACCCGTCCGCGTTGGACCCGTTCGGGAAGGCCGGCGGAACGAACGGCAGCACGAGCTGCTTGTTGACCAGATTCGGACCAGCGTGGCTCGACGACGACAGTGCGGAGTTGGAGCGCGACTGGTACAGCTGCTGCGACGGCTGGTACTGATCGGCGCCGCCGTACCCGTTCGAGCTGCTGCCGGTCGGGCTGAGGAGGGCGCTGCCACCGCCGTTTCCGTTACTGCCCGCGATGAGTTTGGCTTTCTTGTTCGCTGTTGCGCGGAGAGAGAGAGAGAAGAAACGAAGAAACGAAAATTGGAGTTAGTCTGGGGCTGAAAACAACAACGAAAAAGGAAAAAAAACATCAACAACAAGAAGAACGCGATCACGATCACGAGCAATCTTCGCCGGACGAAGTAGGCTACGCTGCTGCTGCTTTTCCAGGTTGAACGCGATCAGCCTAGTTTTTTTTTTCTCTTCTTGGAGGAAGTTTTGGGCGTAGTAGGCGGTGGTGGTGGTGGCGTGTGCAAAAATTTCAAGATGATCGCCGCCGCCTGCCTAGGAAGAGGAGAATCACGTAACACACACACACTCGGAGTGTTGTG